>NW_024100862.1:1500000-1741043 GCF_016161935.1 Mauremys reevesii
CCAAATAATTCCTGTTTGAATTAGAGCATCTCTTTGAGAAAAACATCCACGCTTGATTTAAAAATTGCCAGTGATGGGCAAACCACCACAAACCCGTAGTAAGTTTTTCCCATGGTAAATTATCCTCACGGTTAAAAATGTACACCTTATAGTTTGTATTGCTTTCAAAACAAGATAAAATAAACCAGAAAAGGGCTCTCTTATACCAGAACATGAATATGCACAGGAACTTATATTGGTGTAAATGGAGAGGTATAATTCACCCCTTAGCTGATACGAGATACTTTCCCATGAAGTACCATAGCGGTAAGGACTGAGTTTCATGGGCAGGTGCTGGGTCAAGTCCATCTGCTTTGGGAACATGTCAGGGTGCCCACAGCTTTCACACAGCTGCCTCTATTGCCTCAGCAGGAAATGACAAATGTTCACCCTGCAGGGAAATTTGAGTCAGCTGAGAACTGGACTGGCCGCTCAGCATCCACGCAGTGTGGTTGTGCCAGAGGAGCTTTATCACAAAATCCCCATCACAACTCGCACCCATTGCCCTTGATTGCAGTCTCACCGGAGGGCCAGAGCTAGAATGGGTCGTGGGGACGCAGCCCCTCGTACTCCTACAGCTGGTCTCAAAGACAGATTCTGCACATGAGCAATTGGCACAAGCACTTCTGGTCACACCGTCCAAAATGGTCGATAATTTGGGAGCCCAGCGTGAGACAGCTTAAGGAGTGACAGACAGACTGCGTTGAGCCCCCACCTGCTGGAAATCAGCCCCTTTAAGATGGCCCCAAATTCACTAATCGTTTTAGGAAGTCTTGGTCTTTCTGCTTAACCATGTGATAAATCAAGCATGGTATTTAAAAACATCCCCATATACATGCTTTGTGTGTGTGTGTGTGTGTGTCTCTCTCTCTATCCCCATACATAGCCATCTATCTATATATCGATCTATCAATCAATAGCTCTCTCTATCACAGGCTCTATGCAGATGACTCCTTCAAGTCTTTGTTAAATCACTAACCTAGAGAGGAGCCCTGATCATTTCTTCCCCGTGTGGAGCTGTTTGCTCCTTTCAGGGTCTGTGTGAATGAGGCAGCTGCAGGATATGTGCAGCGGGAGCATTTCTTTATGCACATGTTCTTGCTTCACATATCAGCTGTGTTGGAAGCTCTGCTGGGGATGCAGGGATTGAGTTCCTCTTCTTCACATCCTGCTATGTGCTGTGCATGGTCCTGTCATCAACCTCCCCTTCACCCACCCATGGTGGAGACTTTCCCTGTTCCTGGTTCCAGTCTGGGTTGGGGTCACTCCAAGTGAAAGCTCCTGAGCCATTTCTCTGTCACAAGAGAACCGACCCGCTTACACAGTGGCCTGATCCCAAGGCCAGTGAGGTCAGTGGAGTCTTTCCATAGACACCAAGGAGCTTTGCATCAGACCCTTTCTGGGCAGCATTGTCTGAGCTACAAGCAGGGCCCGGCTGCCATCCAAGGGTGCCAGCAGCTCAGCCTGACCCACAGCCCTGGGGGTCACTCTGGACGGAGCCACCACAATGCAGTAATCTCCAAAGTGAGAGTTTTTGTCCAAATATTTTCATTATTTCCAAAGATTTCATTTTTTCAAAGAAAACATTAAAACTGTTTGGTGGGGTGAGTTCTAAAAATAAAACTGGAAAATGAAAAGAAAAAAATGAAAATTTACATAAAAAAACTTTTTTGGATAATTTTTTATAAAGTTTCAGCTTTTGGATTTCCCCTCCCTCCATTTTCACCATTTTGCCACCAAGAAAGGTGGAAAAAACAGCAAATATTTTAAAAAATATTTTTTACAAAAAGTTTTGAAATAATGATATTTTTAAAAAGAGCAAAACATATTTACCTTTTTCACGCTGCTGTTTTCTGGGCACTGCTTATAACAGGTAGTCTCAACCTGTGCTCCACTGACCCTTACCTGAGCTATGCTGATGATCCCTCAAGCATCTGAACTACCCCAAACATCCCCTGTCCAGCTGCTCTGCAGAGCTGACTCCATCCCAGTGGAGAAATGTGCCCAGCCACCACCCCAGGACAATCCTGCATCAATCTGCGTCAATGAAAAGTTGCTCTGCAAAACTGCTCTGCCTTGTACTCCTGACAGATTTCCCTCGTGGCCCTCGGATATTTGGCTTCCTGCAGAGGTGGTAATGTCTATTCAAAAGACTCCCTCATGTTTCTTTGGCCTTTTGCTCTGGTTCCTCCACTTGCTTAGTCACACTGATCTGAGCTCCCCACCTCCTCAGAGGTCACTTCTGGAGGCTCTTTCTCAACTCCCTTGTGTTCTTCCCCCCGACCCCGGCAGTGGGGAGGTGATTCGAGAGGGAACCAGGGTAGGAGAAAGGGACCTTCTGCCCGTCTCTCAGCAGGGACAGCAGACTCCTCAGAAACCCAGAATGAGAAGAGAAGGGAAGACATGGCAGACTCTGTAGAAGTGGCTGGAGCTGGATGTGGAGGATGGGGCGGGTGGAGACTAAGGAGGTGGGGAAGCCAGTGCAGAACTGTGATTGCTGTTCTCTGGCGGTGAAATTCACCTATGTGCAGGGGGTCCTACACAACCCCATTTATGTCCAACTCAAGCCCAGAGGGTGAATTTCCCCTGGGGGAGCTGGGTCCTTCTCCTCATGGACTGGAGAAAAGAGTGTAGCAAAAGATTCAGACTCATCCAACATCCCAGGCCCCACAATCACCCAGTGACCTTTCACTCTGGCCCAGCTGTGCCTTTAGCCAGGGGCTGTCTTGGTCCCTGGGCAGTGAGATGGGACAGGAGGTGTTTCCTCAGTGATATGTTTAGACTCAAACAAGCAAACCAGACCCTTTCAGTTCTCAATTTTGCAGGCCTAAATAGAGAGTCCAGCAGAAGGCAACAAAAATGATTAGGGGGCTGGAGCACATGATTTATGAGGAGAGGCTGAGGGAAGTGGGATTATTTAGTCTGCAGAAGAGAAGAATGAGGGAGGATTTGATAGCTGCTTTCAACTACCCGAAAGGGGTTCCAAAGAGGATGGATCTAGACTGTTCTCAGTGGTACCTGACAACAGAACAAGGAGTAATGATCTCAAGTTGCAGTGTGGGAGGTTTAGGTAAGATATTAGGAAAAACTTTTTCACTAGGAGGGTGGTGAAGCACTGGAATGGGTTACCTACGGTGGTAATGGAATGTCCTTCTTTAGAGGTTTTTAAGGTCAGGCTTGACAAAGCCCTGGCTGGGATGATTTAGTTGGGAATTGGTCCTGATTTGAGCAGGGAGTTGGACTAGATGAGCTTCTGAGGTCCCTTCCAACTCTGATATTCTATGATCTCTTTGATCTCTCTCTCCAGCCAGCTTCCCAAAAACAAATGATAAGTTTCATTGTGTCTTTGATCATCTCTCTTCCCAGTCCCAGACACGCTGCAGGGTTGTCTCTGCCACATCTGTCTACTTTTGATAATACGGTTTGGCCTCACTGTCATACCCACCTTTCTTTCCCAGAAGATAAAGTACCACAGCCAGAACCACGATGGCAGGGATTGTAATGCCCAACAAGAACTTTATATCCGGCCCTAGGAAAGAACCTCAATGTGAATGACCTCTCCAAGCAGCCACCGGCAAGTCCCCTCCGGCTTGAGCTGACTGAGTTCTATAGAAAGTACCTAATGGGACTGAGATCTGTATGGCATGCAGAGACTTGTGCAGAGCTCGTCCAAAATTATTTAATGGAACAGTTTTCCATCAGAAAGTTCTGTTTCTTCAAAATGAAAACCTATTGACAAAGCGCTTTGATGTTTCTGAATCAAAATGTGCTGAGTTTCTTCTGTTCCATGAAAAATCTGAAATTTTGACTTTTCATCCTCATTCAGGATGAAAATAAAATTTGAAAGGTCAGTATTTCTTGCAGGACCAAAATGCTGTGTTCCCACTAGCTTTTGAGGCACAGATAACATAAGTGTCAAGTATCAGAGGGGCAGCCATGTTAGTCTGAATCTGCAAAAAGCAACAAAGAGTCCTGTTGCACCTTATAGACTAGCAGACATATTGGTGGAAATTTCCAGAGGCAGGTATCACCCATGAAAGCTTATGCTCCAATACATCTGTTAGCCTATAAGGTGCCACAGAACTCTGTCGCTTTTTACAGATATCATTAGTATCGCTCTGGCTGGAGTCACTAGATGGTGCTGTTACCCAAAGTCTGACACCATCTTCTCCTTGCCATGGGAGCTGTACACACAGTCTTTGTAGATATACAGTTTAGGTGTTGGTTTGCTGGTGCAGACGCTTTGGGGACAAACAGCCAGGTTTGGGCTCTGCTAAGGTCCATTCCTGGGGCTTGGTTGCTGCCAGGGAACCAGGCACTGGTGCTGGTCTGAGATTCCTGAAAGAGGGGTTTGCCCACATGCTGAGTGTGACACCTCTGTTCCAGGACTGGAGCATAGAGCGTAAACAACTAATTACCCAGAGAGAAGAACTTGTGAGCCCTGGTGTGACGGTGCATCTGGTACCTCCTGCCAGAGCAACAACAAATACAGTGAGTGAACAGGAGGAAATAATTCACTTAATGCCAGTTTAGCAGAGTGGGTCAGTGAACTCTAGATGAAACTTGCCCATCAGAAGGGTTTGGGATTCCCCCTTTGAAAGAGCCAGTTTCCTGCACTGCAAAGATGCAGCCCAGCTCAGCAATGCTGGTTAAAGCCTGAGAGAGATGCAGGGAGAGAGAGTGCTGCATTGGATGAGCCTATCACCCTATTGTGTTTCCTATACATCCATTGTCATGGCGATCACACTCAGACTGCGGGTTGCCCAGCTCAGGACCCGCCTTTCTCCAAATAGAGCCCCCAGAATAAAGAAATGCTTCAGAATAATTTACCTTGTGGGGAGGAACCACCGACATCACCGCTGGAGTCACCATCTAGGCAACAAATACACAAGAGATCAGAGCAGAGCATGGCCCCACTCCAGGCCCATATGCTGCCCTCATGCAGCTACACCATGGGCAATACCTGGCTGGTGGCCGTGCTGCTGAAAGGGGCCTGGGGTTAGAGTGGATCACAAACTGAATCTGAGTCTGTTACTTGGGGTTTTCAGAACCTAAAATAGTGGTAAGCTAACTGTTTCACAGCAATTTCCATCTGATAAATGATTTATACAAGTAAGCATGCTCTTATCTAAAATTACAATTGTTTAGATTTTAACACACACCCATACGCAATAGGCTTAGGATATCCCAGACATAGTTACCCACAGTCTGAGATGGTTTTGAGTAATCACCAGCCGGACTTCCAGGGGCCCTCTTTCTATCCAGCTGATGGGGAGTTTAGATGTCAGCTCCTTGTCCTGAGAAAAGTTTCTTCGGGTATTTACTGTTACTCTAACAAAGCACATAACCAGCACTGACTCCTAGTGGGCAGCATAATGACCTCTACTGAGTCAGCAATTGTCCTAATTTCAACACGCTGCTCATCATCTCAAAACATTTCTAGTATTTTTAGCCATAACAACAATATATCGGAGGCATTTAAAACCAAGCTTGCTATTCACTTACTTTCCTCTGCAACTTTCTATCCCATCCTCCCATTCTGATTAACAAACTGCAAGTCTTCCCTTGTCTGACCTTGTCTCACATTATTGCCAGCTATGTGATGTTTGGTTTTCAGCCAACAGTGGCTACACATATAAAATGACTGACTGCAGCGCTGTCAAGTTCTGGGATACATGCAGGAATGTCAAATTCCAGGGCAACAAGTCAGCAATGGGACGTAGTTGGGAAAAGGGCTAACATTGTATGTAAGACATGGGAGGTCATTGGCCCGCTCTGCTTGGCACCGATGAGGCCTCAGCTGAAGTACAGTGTCCAGTTCTGCGTGTGACACTTTAGGAAAGATGTGGACAAATTGGAGAAAGTCCAGAGGAGAGCAACAAAAATGATCAAAGGTTTAGAAAACCTGATCTAGGAGGAAAGGTTAAAAAGCTGGGACTGTTTAATCTTGAGAAAAGAAGCCTGAGTGGGGATCTGATAACGGTCTCCAAATATGTTATGGTCTCTTATAAAGAATCATCGAATCATAGAAGATTAGGGTTTGAAGAGACCTCAGTAGGTCATCTAGTCCAGCCCGCTGCTCAAAGCAGGACCAACACCAACTAAATCATCCCAGCCAGGGCTTTGTCAGGCCTGACCTTAAAAACCTCTAACTGTGGTGATTCCACCATTTCCCTAGGTAACCCAGTGCTTCACCACCCTCCTAGTGAAATAATGTTTCCTCATATCCAATCTAGATCTCCCCCACTGCAACTTGAGACCATTGCTCCTTGTTCTGAGCACACCACTGAGATCAGCTGAGCTCCATCCTCTTTGGAACCCTCCTTCAGGTAGTTGAAGGCTGCTCTCAAATCCCCCATCACTCTTCTCTTCTGCAGACTAAACAAGTCCAGTTCCCTCAGCTGCTCCTCATAAGTCATGTGCCCCAGCCCCCTGATCATTTTTGTTGCCCTCCGCTGGAATCTCTCCAATTTGTCCACATCCTTTCTGTAGAGTGGGGCCCAAAACTGGACACAGTACTCCAGATGAGGCCTCACCAATGCTGAATAGAGGGGAACGATCACGTCCTTCAATCTGCTGGCAATGCTCCTACTAATGCAGCCCAAAATGTCGTTAGCCTTCCCGTTGAGCCCGATGATCTAGCCAGTTTTCTATCCACTTTATAATCCATTCATCCAGCCCATACTTGTTTAACTTGCTGAAAAGAATACTGTGGAAAAATGATTAATACTATGGATAGATGATGAATACTGTGGATGATGAAAGGGATTATCATTATGATTAATTATTTGTATTACAGTAGCACCTTGTAGCCCTTGTCAGGGATCAGAGCCCCACTGCATCCACTGCTGCACAGATTAGTAATAAAGAGGGCAGTTCCTGCCCCATACATGGTCACATCTAAGACTCAGCCAGGGGTGTGTGTCTGGATGGAATATCAACACACAGATAACTAAGGCTGCAGTTCATGAAGGAATCCCCAAGTCAGGAAGGGCTCCTAAGTATGTTTCTGTGTGTAAGTACTTTCCTGAATCAGGGCCTAACAGCTCTGATAATAGAGCTCTGGACACAGCTCTGTCCTGCCAACCTTTCCTCACACAGTGTCCCCACCTCAAGCTTTCACAGCACTCGAGTCACCCCAACAATCTCGAGACTGGCTTAAAACTCATGGGATTTCCAACAAGTCATCAAAGTGGGTTCTTTGTATCTTCCTGTGGGATTTGATCTTTGTGGGGTCTCTCAGATCACATTTTGAGGCTTTTCTCTCCAGCCATGAGGGCTATACATTTACATATATATTTTTTTAATGAAAGCCGAGTTTCTCACTGAACCCCCTGACTGGGGCTTTATGTAGAACAAATGCTGTGAGACTGGCACTAAAATGGTCAGACTTGGCCTCACCACTCCCGGGGGCAGTCACTGGGGCTGGTGGAGGAGAGCGCTGGGCTGGGCTGTGGGGATGGGGCTCTGCATCAATACGATGATGAATTTGGGCCACGTCATTCAGTTTCTCTCTCTCTCTCTCTCTCCCCCCACGAGGAAACATGTCCGTGTCTGATATCACATTGTTTCTCTGCCTTCCAGTCATGTCTCTACCAAGGGATCAAAGGTAGGAGGAGATTATTCCCTCTCCTGTCTTGTTTCCATTCTGGGTCCTTTCTCTCGGCCTCACTGAAGGACCAGCTTGGCCACTCCAGCCTCACAGTGGAGCTCAGCTCTCTGGCTGTGGGGAGCGGGGGTCCAAAAAAGAGTCACCGTGGCTAAACAACAAAGTAAAAGAAGCAGTGAGAGGCAAAAAGTATCCTTTAAAAAGTGGAAGTGAAATCCTAGTGAGGAAAGTAGAAGGGAGCATGAACACTGGCAAATGAAGTGTAAAAATACAATTAGGAAGGCCAAAAAAGAATTTGAGGAACAGTTAGCCAAAGACTCAAAAAGTAATAGCACATTTTTTTTAAGTACATCAGAAGCAGGAAGCCAACCAGTGGACCACTGGATGATCAAGGTGGTAAAGGAGCACTCAAGGATGATAAGGCCATTACGGAGAACCTAAATGAATTATTTGCATTGGTCTTCATGGCTGAGTATGTGAGGGAGATTCCCAAACTGGAGCCATTCTTTTTAGGTGACAGATCTGAGGAACTGTCCCAGATTGAGGTGTCATTAGGGGAGGTTTTGGAACAAATTGATAAATTAAACAGCAATAAATTGCCAGAACCAGATGGTATTCACTCAAGAGTTCTGAAGGAACTCAAATATGAATTTGCAGAACTACCAACTGTGGTAGTTAAATCAGCTTCTGTACCAGATGCATCCAAAGAAGTGGGCTATAGCCCACGAAAGCATATGCTCAAATAAATTTGTTAGTCTCTAAGGTACCATAAGTACTCCTGTTCTCTTTGTACGAGATGACTGGAGGATACCTAATGTGATGCCAATTTTTAAAAAGAGCTCCAGAGGTGATCCTGGCAATTACAGGCCTGTAAGCCTGACTTCAGTACTGGGCAAACTGGCTGAAACTATAATAAAGAACAATATTGTTAGACATATAGATGAACATAATTTGTTGAAGAAGAGTCGAGATGGGTTTATTAAAGAGAAATCATGCCTCACCAATCTACTAGAATTCTTTGAGGGGGGGTCAACAAGCATGTGGACCAAGGAGATCCAGTGGATATACTGTACTTAGATTTTCAAAAAGCCTTTGACAAGGTCCCTCACCAAAGGCTCTTATGCAAAGTAAGCTGCCATGCAATAAGAGGGAAGGTGCTCTAGTGGATTGGTATCTGGTTAAAAGGTAGGAAACAAAGGGTAGATATAAATGGTCAGTTCTCAGAATGGAGAGTGGTTAATAGTGATGTCCCCAGGGGTCTGTTCTGGAACCAGTCCTATTCAACATATTCATAAATTATCTGGAAAAAGGGGTAAACAGTGAGGTGGCAAAATTTGCAGATGATACAAAATTACTAAAGATAATTAAGACCCAGGCAGAGTGCGAAGAGCTACAAAAGGATCTGTCAAAACTGAGTGACTAGGCAACAAAATAGCAGATGAAATTTAATGTTGATAAATGCAAAGTAACGCACATTGGAAAGCATAATCCAAGCTATACAGATAAAATGATGGGATCTAAATTAGCTGTTACCACTCAAGAAAGAGATCTTGGAGCCATTGTGGACAGTTTTCTGAAAACATCCACTCAATGTGCAGTGGCACTCAAAAAAAAAAAAAAAAAAGGAACAGAGTGCTGGGAATAATTAAGAAAGGGATGATAATAGGACAGAAAATATCATGGTGCCCATATCTTGAATACTGTGTGCAGATGTGGTCACCCCATCTCAAAAAAGATATATTGGAATTGGAAAAGGTTCAGAAAAGGGCAAAAAATATGATTAGGGGTATGGAACAGCTTCCGTATGAGGAGAGATTAATAAGACTGGGACTTTTCAGCTTAGAAAAGAGATGGCTAAGGGGAGATATGACTGAGGTCTATAAAATCATGACCGGTGTAGAGAAAGTATTGTTTACTACTTCTCATAACACAAGAACTATTGGTCACCAAATGAAATTAGTAGGCAGCAGGTTTAAAACAAATAAAAGGAAGTATTTCTTCACACATCGCACAGTCAACCTGTGGAACTCCTTGCCAAAGGATGTTGTGAAGGACAAGGCTATAATAGGGTTCAAAAAAGAACTAGATAAATTCATAGAGGAAAGGTCCATCAATGGCTATTAGCCAGGATGGGCAGGAATGGTGTCCCTAGCCTCTATTTGCCAGAATCTGGGAATGAGAGACAGGGGGTGGATCACTTTATGATTACCTGTTCTGTTCATTACCTCTGGGGCATATGGCCATTGTTGGAAGACAGGATACTGGGCTAGATGGACCTTTGGTCTGACCCAGTAGGGCCATTCTTATGTTCTTATGTTTATTCTGGAGGAAGTTTTGAAAAGGCCAGGGCAGAATGAACTTCCTGGTCGGGATGGGATCTGGGGATTAGGAGGAGACACTTTAAGGAAGGGTATGCCAAAGCAGCATGTTCCCATCAGATTCACTGGCACCAGAGCGACTTCATTTGAAAATCACCCCGGGGTTTCAAAGACTGAAGGTGACCCTGTTTTACACTCAGGGTGTGTTGGGGCTGGTTGGCCACAAAGTGGCACTGAGTGACCCAGCCAGCTCCTTGAACTGGGTCTCTTCTTTGGGGCAGGGCTGGGAGTGGCCAGGCCTGGCTGGGAGCCAACGGTCTCCAGTCCATCCAGCTGTTGTGACTAACACCCAATGTTAGCTCCATCAGCTGCAGAGGGTTTAGTGCAAGGTTCAGCACGTTCACACACAGACGTGCCCTAAAACACCCACAGATGGTTCCCTCACAGCGGCCCGTGATTTCGTTGCGGGTCTGTTCATGGGGCAGCCGTAGCGCTCCCCTGCCTGATGGCGAGAACCAGGCAGCAGGAACACCCGTGGAGATTCAGTGCACACCATATGTGTGAACAACGCGCTGTGCAGAGGAGGCTCTGAGCTGATCGCTTCTGCAGCACAGACCAGCGGGACCAACTCATTGGCTGCCCTCAGTGTCAGGGGAGTTGCTGAGTGCTGCTGGTTCACTGTCTGCTCACCACCCTGTCAGAGGGTTCTCAGGGACCCCTTCCCCACCCTTCACACACACAAACTCTGCAGGGACCCCAAAGAGAATGTCTAAGGGTTGCTCCCGGTTGCTCTTGTGCCAGCATCTGCCATTCAGGGCTCCCCCCGACTCCTGCTCCCTTTCCCCTCTATTCCTTCTGCAGCCAGCCGCCCTTCTGAGGGCCACAGCACCCATACACTGGTTTCAGGGCCAGCTCTAGGCACCAGCATTCCAAGCTGATGCTTGGGGTGGCAGTCTGCAAGGGGCGGCAGTCCCTGTTGTTCTCCCCCAAGCTATGTTTAGCTGTCCACGGCGGCTTCAGCTAAACATAGAAGCTGCCGCCGAATTGCTGCAGCCACAGAAAAGCACCTGCCGCCCTAAGGGGACAGGGACTGCCCCCGCTGCCTGTGGTGGCAATTCGGCACGCTGCTTGGGGTGGCGAAAACTGTAGAGCTGGCCCTGCGTGGTTCTAAACCTGCCTGCCCCATGCTGGCCTCACTGCTACGTAGCTGGGAGCATATTCATGAGCTGCACATTGCTCCAAGAGGGATTCCAGGAAATCTACATGGTCCCGACCCAGACAGACATGATAAGGAGAAGCCAGCCCTGGGGGTGGGACAGAGAGTTCCCAGGTGGGAGATGAGGCAATCCATGGGGTGACCAGCTGGACACAGAGAAGGAAAGGCGCATGGGGAGACTAGAGGCAGTTTCCAGACTATGCCAGTGTCCAACCCAGCCTGGGTCCCCAGTGCAGCAACTCTGCCAATAAAACTTGTGGGGGTAATGGGGACATGACACATGGACTCTCAGTACTGGGAGCCCCCACTCCAACTTCCAGCAGGGTATGTTCCCTGCCTTCCTCCTGTGCCCCCCACCTGTAGGGCTCCTTAGCTGCCTCTCTTCAAATATTCCTTTCCTCCTTCTTCCTGCCTTATGACCAGTCTCTCTCTACAAACACTCCCACCCTGCTCTCCTCGGACATGGGAGCTGGTTAGCAGACTAGGCCAGAAGTGGGGCTCTGAGGCTGTATTTCCACAATATGCAAATACATTAAAGTCGAGCCTTAACAATGCATGTTCAGCCTTTGTGCACTGAGGAGACCTGGGCCAAAAATCCAGTTTTATTTGGGTGAAAAAAATTCAAATAAACAATTTTCTGACTAGAAATTTCTAAGTGAAACAAAACAAAAGTGTCCATTCAAAAGAAAACAAAATGAATATTTTGTTTTAAGATTTTTTTCATTGAAAATTTCATTGGATTTAATAGTTTGGCCAAACATTTTGTTAAACTATTGTTCATGAAAAAAAAATCTGTTGAAAAATGACACCCAGTTGTAACTTTGTGAAAATGACCAGGTTCTCTTCTGTCCTAAAGTATCAGGAATTTTCAGTTCCTCGCCACCCCCCGTCCTCCCAATCATAACTCCATGCTGACCTAGTGGGGTTTTGGTTAGTTGGTTCTGTGCCATTTTGCTGAAGTAGAACAGGACGTTCAAGTCTCATCTTTATTAGATGTTCCCTCTGTAAATGGTAAAGCCACCATGTTCCCTGATTATCCAGAAGTTGGATTTGCTGCCTTTCCACTGAGTGTGAGCTGATTGGAGATGTAAGGTCCTAGTAGGAAAACAAGCCATAGGAAGAAATCTCCTCACAGCTGGACCTCTGAAAACAGACTCAGTGTCACCAAGGTGACAGAGAGAGAGCACACGGTGGCACTGATACCCCCTGTCCTTATTACTCCCCACAGAGAACGAGCCCAGCATGACACCAGCAACTCTGCTGAAGATCATATTCAATGTAAGAGTTTTTGTAGAGTATCAGGGTTACCAGGGTTGGGGGAGAAATGTGGGGACTGGGGGAAAATCTGTTAATTGGTGGGGGATGGACAGATCCCACTGTCTGATCAGACTGTCTGGCCAAGAGTTACAACAACAAATTGGCTGGGATCAAACTGAATTATGAGAAAGAGATCTCAGGATGCCAGGGCTCGTGCAGCTGAGTCCCTCCGGTTCCTTTGTTCCACCCTTTGCCTGTAATCCCCAGTCCTGTGTTGCCATGGCTTAGGGGACTGAGCCAAAGGGTTACCATTTCCAGTCCTTCATGGAAAGGGCACATCCCGGGGAAAGCTCCCAATGGAAAGTGTTCCACCGCCTTCCCTGAGAGCTGGGTGCAAGAGTGCCTCATGGGAGCTGTAGTCCAGGTGTCTACTGCTCCTGGTCTCCTCTTTGAGCCAGGCTCTCTGATTCTCCCATGATGCACCACTTTCTCCCTTTTGGTGACTGGAACTAATACATCGTGGAGTCCCTGGTTGCAGTGCATCATGGGAGATGACGCCCAGTGATCCAACCCTCCTGCAGGGGACAATATGAGCACACTGGAACTGAACTACAAGTCCCATGTGGCACCATGGTGGTATTTTGAATCAGAATATTTCTAGATTTTGCCAAAATATTTCAGTTTTGGGGAACTTCTTTTTTTAACAAAATCTTGAAATTTTCTGCTGAAAGCCGACTCTGTTTGTGACTAAATAACTCTGTCAAAAACCCAGACAGACCGTTTACTGAACATCTTCAACAGCCATGTTAAATACTCTCTTCTGGTATCCCCAGCAACTCTGCTCAGGATCAAGCTCCATTATGCTCAGTGCTGCCTATGGGGAGCCCTGGCTGGGAAAGGTGGGAGCTGGGGGGGTTATAATTCGTGCCCAGCAAAGTGCCTTCCCTTAGAGGCATTTACACCCAAATGACCATGTGTAACTGTCATTCTCTCCCCAGACGCCTCCGTGAATTGGTTGAGAAGCTCCAGGGTGAGTCACAGCTTTTAATAATGACAAAGCGTAGTGATAGAAAAGAGCGATTCGTTTGCCCATTCCAGCTCAGCAGTGACCCATGGGCTTGAAACATGGATTTACTCAGGATTCCCAGGGTTCAGATTGTGTCTGTTACCTTGGTCTCACTTCTGCTACCTCCCTCTACCCAGGAGCAGGTAGCTGACTCCCACATCTGCTGTTAGCCTTGCTAGTCAGACCCTGCCCCCTCAGACACACAGACCCACATCCAGGCAAGAGGACAACATCCTTCCAAACTCCACACCACAGCTTGAAAATCTATCCGGATACAGAGGGCTTTCCCACCAGCCTCTGCAGTCAGACAAACAACCAAATCCCCAGGAAAACACTCCTCTCTGTCAGTTTGGTCATTTGTGTTCTCACAAAGTACCACCTGGCAATTTTCTGGTCTCAACTTCTCTGCTATCGCAGGCATTGGAGCTGCATCCTGATTTAAAGAGACACAGTTACTTTCCACAAACTTATCAGAAATAGCATCCTGAAAAACTGGGACCTGGATCGAGGAACCCTCTGCCACCCCTTTCTCTGTCCCTGAGAAGTCAGCTGTGTGACTTTTCCTCCAGGAGGTCAGGTACGCAGTTCCTTCTCAAAACCTGGGTCAGAGGCTGAGTGCCTGGGTGCACAGAGGCTGACTCAGCCATCCTCCTAGTGTTCTGGGCATCCTGCCCCAAGTGACTAGTGAAGAGACATTCTTGTACCCCCACCACTATTTCTTCCCCTGTTTCCTCCTCTGGGCCCCCTCCTAAGACACAGTTCTCTGTGGTCCCTACGAACAGTTCTATCCCTTGTTCATCTGCAAAACTCTGCCAGCTAACAACTCGGACAATTTCCTTAATCACTGACAACACCTTTACTGCCCCTGTGCCTGAGGGCATGTTGCTTTCTGCTGGAAAGGAGCTAGTCTCAATCCCTCCCATACTTGGAAGCACCCTTCTTCCCTGTGTTACAGAGTCACAGGAATCCTCACCCACTTCAGTGGTTTCTGAGATTCCCTGCCCCTTCCTTGGTCTCTCCTCTGGGACACATTTCTCTATGATCCCTAGAGCTGGGTCTGTCTCTGGTTCATCTGCAACCTGCTGGCAGATAACAACCAGGACAATTCTTTCCCTGGCAGGCATTACACTCCCATCTCTTCCTCATTTGGTGTTGCCTCCAGCTGCAGTGTAGGAGTTGGTCTCAACCACCCTCCCACCTGGAAGCATGTGGCTTCCCTCTTCTGCAGAAGAATCAAGGAAACTCTCTGAGCAGTTCCTGAGACCTTACCCTTTCCCTCTGGGGTCCCAGCATAAAATTCCCTCTTGCTGCAGGCAAATACTTTAATCTGAGCTACACAGATAAAATCATTACCAAGAAGCAGGTCAACTAGGAAGTGTTCCATTACCCCCACAGTCAAAACACTTTCCAAACCTTCCCACACCACATGGATTTTAGCTAGTGGTATGAGGAATCTGCTTTCGCCCACCCCACAATCTCTGCCATTTGGCCAGGTAACATATTGGCCTTTGGGACCACACTCTGTTTAACCAGAGAGATCTGGGCCCATGTATCCTTCTGTCCCAAGTACTCCCTGACATTAATTTCGACAACCTTAACCAGCTCCATGTCTCATTCTGCAGAGGCTAATCTCACAAAACCAATATGATAGGTTTTGATTGCCTGAGGGGGTTCTGTGTTGAGGGCAGCAGAACTAACACGAGCTATTGGTTGCCCGATTGCCCCTAGCACAGGGGCATTTATTCCTTAGGTGATCAGTGGAATTACACTGATAGCACTTTCTGGACTCTTCTGCTTTTACAGGAGATTTGGGATAGGAGTTATCAACAGAGGGATGTTTTGGGGGAGGAGAATGTTTAGGCTCCCAACCCCCTTCTCTCTTCCCACGGGCAAAATGGGATCCTCCCTTCCCACCAGTTTTAAACTTCTCTTTTTGTGGCCTGCCCTCAATAGATGCCTGAGTCTGTTCAAAGACATCAGCTAAAAAAGTCATCTCATCCACAATCTTTACTCCATAGGCATTGCTTTACTTCAGCCTTACATATGCTTAAGAAATGCTCTTGAGCAACAAGATCAAGCATTCCTTCAAAACTTGCCACCTCTTTACCCCTCACCCATTTCCCCAACAAATATTTCATTTGGTTTACACATTCTCCATTACTCATTCCAATATCCCCTTTAAGATTCCTAAATTTAATTCTATATATTTTGGGGGTAATCTGAAGACTTCACAAAACAGTATCTTTAAGTGTACAATAGTTTAAAGCATCTTCATTAGGAATTCCATTGAATATATTTCGAGCTTTACCAGTTAATTTTGCAATCAGGGTAGGAACTCCCTTATCATCAGGGATTTCAAGTAATACACATAGCCTTTCAAAGGAGGTCAGATATTCAGCAATATCATCCTCTTCACTCTATGCAAGACATAAGCAGGGCCGGCTCCAGGCACCAGCCAAGCAAGCTCTTGCTTGGGGCGGCAGACTCTATGGGGCGGCATTCCGCCCAAAGCTAGGGCGGCACGTTGTCTCTCACAAAGTCTCACTAGTGACCAGCAGCAACCCCTCCTGGTGCTGTGATCACTCAGCCAACTGCACGTGGAGCCCATATACCCAGCTAGGTTGCATGAATGTTCCCAGAGCCACTCATGAATCACCCAGAGAAAGGCACCAGAGCCAAATCCTCCCAGCACTGTACCCCAGGAATATACCATCAAGACAAGCAGTGCAGATTTATTAATTGGTTCACTACTTCATCAGTGGAAAGATGGGTATACCCCAGCCACAAAGATTTGTACTTCATACAAACTCACTGGTAAAGATAAACAATTAAACAAATTTATTGACTATAAAAGATAGATTTTAAGTGATATGAAATGATAGGCAAAAAGTCAGAGTGAGTTACCAAAAGAAATAAAATATAAGCCCACTGTCTAAACTCTCAACCCTGTTAGACTGGGCAGCAACCAGATTAAGCAGTTTCTCTCACCCCACTAGATATTGCAGTCCACAGATTTCACCTTTGAAATCAGGGCCTGTCCCCTCAGTTGGAGTCTCAAGTCTCCAGCGACCTTGTAGCTTGTGTAACCCACACACCTTCTGGGTGTGGTGTTCTGTCCCGTCTAGTGGCACAGAGATCACTTAGAGAGAATTAAATGAGTCTGCTCAACAGGCAGTTAGAGGCGCATGCATTAAGCTCCAAAGGTCCCCGGGTTGATCCTTCCAGCCAATGACCGCGGTTTCTGTGTTACACTTGCAGTGTAGGTGAGTGAAGGAGAAAAGCCAAGCCTGAGCCTGCTGTGTTCAGTTTTATACCCTCAGTCCATGTGCTTGTAGAACACATGTCCAGGAATGTCTGGGGGGCATTGCTGAGTCTCCAGGCAAATCTGAGCAACCCCCCTGGTGTGGCCTCATGCAGGTGAGTCATTGCATTGTAGTTTCCTTGCTGGACAATGGCTGTTGATGGGTTGTTTCACACCTTGCCTGGGCATTGGTTACTTTCCTTGCTGTTGCCTCTGGGGAGCTAATATCTGGTTGATTCCCCAACTTACAGCATGCTTTAGTGACCACATACAACACAATCCTCATAACTTCGCATGCATTAAAGATATACATATATGGAGAGAGAAATGACTTTCAGCAGATCATAACCTTTCCCCTGATACCTTACAAGGTATGCTTTATATGTGAGATCGCGATTATATGCAGATAAGGAATGTGGGGGGTTACTGGGTGCTCCCCCAATGAACAGAATGTCACAATAGATTTCTGAAAAGCACTGTAAAATATAGTTTTTTTCCCTTCATAGACGGTGAGTTATATGGGCCCATGGTACCTGTGTGCCATCAATAGTTAGGAATGTGGGCCTGGCTCCACCAATGTTTGGGCTTTGGGGGGGCCCATACTTCAGGGGGATGTGGGGTCCAGGCAGCCCTGGAGGTTAGTGAGGGACCTGGTGCCAGCAGCAGCCAGTTTTTTTTTCAAAAAAAAAAAAGGCATTTTTTGCTAAGAATATTCAGTGTCCTCCTACAGCACTGGGTGCTGTGCATTGTGTCCTGCTGTGGCCCCAGAGAAGGTTCCTTCTTCCTTGCTGCAAAGCCTAGGTTACAGTTGCCTTGATTTTGGAGGTTTCTGCAGCTGCATGCTGCAGAACGTCCTGCATTTCAGCCAGTGGAGTGCAGCAATGACATGTCGCCTCAGCAGAGCGATGATGATGTATGTGTCTCTCTCTCTTCTCTCTGTGGTGGTGGGTGTAAAAGACAAAAAACAAACTTTTTACTTTTTAGCCCTACCCCAGAGAAAATGCAGAATGTCCATCTGACAGCACTGCTATCTGTACCTCAGGAGCAGTTCTAATGGGCATCTAGGCTGGGAAACACCAATGGCCCCACTTCCTACATCAACCCCTGTGAGGCAGGCAGCTCAGCTTTCCCCTCCCCAGCCTTGGTCTGGCCCTTTTCTGCTCCCAGACAGCTGGGCTTTGCCCTGACACCTCCCAGCTGGGCAGAGGAGCCCTTCTCCCTCTCTCCATGCCAGCCAGCCCCCTTGAGTTGGTGCCGGGTCTCCCTGTGATGGGGTGTTATTATAGACTCATAGACTTTAAGGTCAGAAGGGACCATATGATCATCTACTCTAACCTCGTTCATGTTGCAGGCCACAGAACCTCACCCGCCCACTCCTACAGCAGGCCCCCTAACCTCTCACTGAGTTACAGAAGTCCTCAAATCATGATTTAAAGACTTCAAGTTACAGAGACTCCACAATTTACGGTAGTTTAAATCTGCAAGGTACCCATGCAGAGGAAGACAAAAACACCCCATAGTCTCTGCCAATCTGACCTGGGGGAAAATTCCTTCCTGACCCCAAAAATAGTGATTAGTTAGACCCTGACCATGTGGGAGAGACCCACCAGCCAGACACCTGGCTACAAATTCTCTGTAGTAAGTCAGAGCCTGCCTCATCTAGGCTGTGGCTACACTTAGCACTTCAAAGCGCTGCCGCGGTAGCGCTGCCGCGGCAGCGCTTTGAAGCGCTAAGTGTAGTCAAAGCGCCAGCGCTGGGAGAGAGCTCTCCCAGCGCTGTCCGTACTCCACCTCCCTGTGGGGAATAACGTACAGTGCTGGGAGCTGCGCTCCCAGCGCTGGGGCTTTGACCACACTGGCGCTTTGCAGCGCCGCAATTTGCAGCGCTGGAGAGGGTGTGTTTTCACACCCTGCTGCAGCGCTGCAAATTTGTAAGTGTAGCCAAGCCCCTAGTGTCCCATCACCAGCCGCTGGAGATATTTGCTGCTAGCAGTTGCAGAATGGCTACATACGATTGTACCATCTCATCATACCATCCCCCACATAAACTTATCAAGCCAGTTACATTTTTACCCCCTACTCCCCTTGGGAGGCTGTTCCAGAACTTCACTCCTCTGATGGTTAGAAACTTTCTTCTAATTTCAAGCTTAAACTTGTTAATGGCCATTGGTTCTTGTGCCCACATTCACTTAACATAAATAAATCCTCTCCCTCCTTGGTATTTGTCACTCTGACGTATTTATAGAGAGCAATCATATCCCCCCTCAGCCTTCATTTGGTTAGGCTAAACAAGCCAATTATTTGAGTCTCCTCTCATAAGATGGGTTCTCCATGTCCCAGATCATACTAGTAGCCCTCCTCTGCACCTGTTCCAGTTTGAATTAATCTTTCTTAAACATGGAAGACCAGAACTGCACCCAGCATTCCAGATGAGGTCTCACCAGTGCCTTGCAGAATGGTAATAACACTTCCCTGTCTCTACTGGAAATACCTCCTCTGATGCATCCTAGGACTTCATTAGCCTTTTTCATGGCTTATCTTATCTGAAATAAGGATTCATCTATGCTGTAGGCAGTGTAGTTGTTTCCAGTCCAGTTTGATATCTTAATGATTGATGTTATTAATGACAATATTTATAATGGCTCCAAGCACTTTTTATTATTCTATTGTTCTATTAGAGATTAAATGGCTCCCAACAAGCATGTCTTAGATCTATGGGCAATCACAACTACTTGCTGAAATTGGTGGCTGTGATAGCCACCTTCCACTCAAGCTAAATAAGGGAACCTTAAATGCCCCTTTATTTAGTCTCAGCTGAAGCAATGGAAAACTACCACCCAAGGAGAAGACCGCAGAAGAGCATGGGCAGGACAGGGCCATGTGGCCCAAGAGGGTTCCTTTGGGTCTGATAAGAAAAGCAGAGTCATGCTATGTGATAGAAGCAGCAGAAATATCTCAAAAGCAATAAGAAAGCCAGACACAGCCAGAGGAGCACTTGGAGCAGGATACTGAAAGCTGAGAGGAAAGAGAGTTTTTGGGCAGAGTGCTGGCTGGAAAGAGGCTTGGAGCTGGGATCAAAGAAAGTGCCTCCTGTTGTCTGGTCCCGTTGTATTCAGGAAACAGACCTTTGTAGCTGTTATGTAAATAAGTAGGGTTGCATCAACAAACATACCTGACTCTGTCATCACTTTCTCCTCTCAATGTAACTATGCACAAGACCCAGAATATTGGCTCACTGCTTGGGTCAAAGGGAAATCTCTATATATAATTTTGATAGAGTTAAACCAGCTTCTGGATTCACAGGAGTCTTAAATATCTTTATAAGCAATATCCTGTCCTACAATCATTTACTAAAATCTCTAAGGGATAAATTGGCATTTGTTAGTATAAGAACAGCCAAAGTAATAGTAGCAAAATTTGCAGAAAGTGAATGAGACTCCATCTCTCTTGCATCCGACGAAGTGGGTATTCACCCACGAAAGCTCATGCTGCAAAACGTCTGTTAGTCTATAAGGTGCCACAGGATTCTTTGCTGCTTTTACAGATCCAGACTAACATAGCTACCCCTCTGATACTTGACATCTCTCTGAGATCACTTGAGTTCTTTGACCCAAACTTTCAGGACAAGATCTCCTTGGTGATGAGATGTGGTTATCAAATTTCATATCTGCTGGAATGGATTTATGTGTGTGTGTGTGTGTGTGTGTGTGTGTGTGTGTGTGTGTGTGTGTGTGAAAATCAGCTTCTCAACCAATTCACGGAGGCGTCTGGGGAGAGAATGACAGTTACACATGGTCATTTGGTTGTAAATGCCTCTAAGGGAAGGCACTTTGCTGGGCACGAATTATAACCCCCCCAGCTCCCACCTTTCCCCCAGCCAGGGCTCCCCCATAGGCAGCACTGAGCATAATGGAGCTTGATCCTGAGCAGAGTTGCTGGGGATACCAGAAGAGAGTATTTAACATGGCTGTTGAAGATGTTCAGTAAACGGTCTGTCTGGGTTTTTGACAGAGTTATTTAGTCACAAACAGAGTCGGCTTTCAGCAGAAAATTTCAAGATTTTGTTAAAAAAAGAAGTTCCCCAAAACTGAAATATTTTGGCAAAATCTAGAAATATTCTGATTCAAAATACCACCCTGGTGCCACATGGGACTTGTAGTTCAGTTGCAGTGTGCTCATATTGTCCCCTGCAGGAGGGCTGGATCGCTGGGCTTCATCTCCCATGATGCACTGCAACCAGGGACTCCCACGATGTCTTAGTTCCAGTCACCAAAAAGGGAGAAAGTGGTGCATCATGGGAGAATCAGAGAGCCTGGCTCAAAGAGGAGACCAGGAGCAGTAGACACCTGGACTACAGCTCCCATGAGGCACTCTTGCACCCAGCTCTCAGGGAAGGCGGTGGAACACTTTCCATTGGGAGCTTTCCCCGGGATGTGCCCTTTCCATGAAGGACTGGAAATGGTAACCCTTTGGCTCAGTCCCCTAAGCCATGGCAACACAGGACTGGGGATTACAGGCAAAGGGTGGAACAAAGGAACCGGAGGGACTCAGCTGCACGAGCCCTGGCATCCTGAGATCTCTTTCTCATAATTCAGTTTGATCCCAGCCAATTTGTTGTTGTAACTCTTGGCCAGACAGTCTGATCAGACAGTGGGATCTGTCCATCCCCCACCAATTAACAGATTTTCCCCCAGTCCCCACATTTCTCCCCCAACCCTGGTAACCCTGATACTCTACAAAAACTCTTACATTGAATATGATCTTCAGCAGAGTTGCTGGTGTCATGCTGGGCTCGTTCTCTGTGGGGAGTAATAAGGACAGGGGGTATCAGTGACACCGTGTGCTCTCTCTCTGTCACCTTGGTGACACTGAGTCTGTTTTCAGAGGTCCAGCTGTGAGGAGATTTCTTCCTATGGCTTGTTTTCCTACTAGGACCTTACATCTCCAATCAGCTCACACTCAGTGGAAAGGCAGCAAATGCAACTTCTGGATAATCAGGGAACATGGTGGCTTTACCATTTACAGAGGGAACATCTAATAAAGATGAGACTTGAACGTCCTGTTCTACTTCAGCAAAATGGCACAGAACCAACTAACCAAAACCCCACTAGGTCAGCATGGAGTTAAGATTGGGAGGAGGGGGGGTGGCGAGGAACTGAAAATTCCTGATACTTTAGGACAGAAGAGAACTTGGTCATTTTTCACAAAGTTAGAACTGGGTGTCATTTTTCAACAGATTTTTTTTTCATGAACAATAGTTTAACCAAAATAAAATGTTTGGCCAAACTATTAAATCCAATGAAATTTTCAATGAAAAAAATCTTAAAACAAAATATTCATTTTGTTTTCTTTTGAATGGACACTTTTGTTTTGTTTCACTTAGAAATTTTTAGTCAGAAAATTGTTTATTTGAAATTTTTTCACCCAAATAAAACTGGATTTTTGGCCCAGGTCTCCTCATTGCACAAAGGCTGAACATGCATTGTTAAGGCTCGACTTTAATGTATTTGCATATTGTGGAAATACAGCCTCAGAGCCCCACTTCTGGCCTAGTCTGCTAACCAGCTCCCATGTCCGAGGAGAGCAGGGTGGGAGTGTTTGTAGAGAGAGACTGGTCATAAGGCAGGAAGAAGGAGGAAAGGAATATTTGAAGAGAGGCAGCTAAGGAGCCTACAGGTGGGGAGCACAGGAGGAAGGCAGGGAACATACCCTGCTGGAAGTTGGAGTGGGGGCTCCCAGTACTGAGAGTCCATGTGTCATGTCCCCATTACCCCCACAAGTTTTATTGGCAGAGTTGCTGCACTGGGGACCCAGGCTGGGTTGGACACTGGCATAGTCTGGAAACTGCCTCTAGTCTCCCCATGTGCCTTTCCTTCTCTGTGTCCAGCTGGTCACCCCATGGATTGCCTCATCTCCCACCTGGGAACTCTCTGTCCCACCCCCAGGGCTGGCTTCTCCCCTTATCATGTCTGTCTGGGTCGGGACCATGTAGATTTCCTGGAATCCCTCTTGGAGCAATGTGCAGCTCATGAATATGCTCCCAGCTACGTAGCAGTGAGGCCAGCATGGGGCAGGCAGGTTTAGAACCAGTCAGGGCCAGCTCTACAGTTTTCGCCACCCCAAGCAGCGTGCCGAATTGCCACCACAGGCAGCGGGGGCAGTCCCTGTCCCCTTAGGGCGGCAGGTGCTTTTCTGTGGCTGCAGCAATTCGGTGGCAGCTTCTATGTTTAGCTGAAGCCGCCGTGGACAGCTAAACATAGCTTGGGGGAGAACAACAGGGACTGCCGCCCCTTGCAGACTGCCACCCCAAGCATCAGCTTGGAATGCTGGTGCCTAGAGCTGGCCCTGGAACCAGTGTATGGGTGCTGTGGCCCTCAGAAGGGCGGCTGGCTGCAGAAGGAATAGAGGGGAAAGGGAGCAGGAGTCGGGGGGAGCCCTGAATGGCAGATGCTGGCACAAGAGCAACCGGGAGCAACCCTTAGACATTCTCTTTGGGGTCCCTGCAGAGTTTGTGTGTGTGAAGGGTGGGGAAGGGGTCCCTGAGAACCCCCTGACAGGGTGGTGAGCAGACAGTGAACCAGCAGCACTCAGCAACTCCCCTGACACTGAGGGCAGCCAATGAGTTGGTCCCGCTGGTCTGTGCTGCAGAAGCGATCAGCTCAGAGCCCCCTCTGCACAGCGCGTTGTTCACACATATGGTGTGCACTGAATCTCCACGGGTGTTCCTGCTGCCTGGTTCTCGCCATCAGGCAGGGGAGCGCTACGGCTGCCCCATGAACAGACCCGCAACGAAATCACGGGCCGCTGTGAGGGAACCATCTGTGGGTGTTTTAGGGGACGTCTGTGTGTGAACGTGCTGAACCTTGCACTAAACCCTCTGCAGCTGATGGAGCTAACATTGGGTGTTAGTCACAACAGCTGGATGGACTGGAGACCGTTGGCTCCCAGCCAGGCCTGGCCACTCCCAGCCCTGCCCCAAAGAAGAGACCCAGTTCAAGGGAGCTGGCTGGGTCACTCAGTGCCACTTTGTGGCCAACCAGCCCCAACACACCCTGAGTGTAAAACAGGGTCACCTTCAGTCTTTGAAACCCCCGGGGGTGATTTTCAAATGAAGTCGCTCTGGTGCCAGTGAATTCGATGGGAACATGCTGCTTTGGCATACCCCTTCCTTAAAGTGTCTCCTCCTAATCCCCAGATCCCATCCCGACCAGGAAGTTCATTCTGCCCTGGCCTTTTCAAAACTTCCTCCAGAATAAACATAAGAACATAAGAATGGCCCTACTGGGTCAGACCAAAGGTCCATCTAGCCCAGTATCCTGTCTTCCAACAATGGCCATATGCCCCAGAGGTAATGAACAGAACAGGTAATCATAAAGTGATCCACCCCCTGTCTCTCATTCCCAGATTCTGGCAAATAGAGGCTAGGGACACCATTCCTGCCCATCCTGGCTAATAGCCATTGATGGACCTTTCCTCTATGAATTTATCTAGTTCTTTTTTGAACCCTATTATAGCCTTGGCCTTCACAACATCCTTTGGCAAGGAGTTCCACAGGTTGACTGTGCGATGTGTGAAGAAATACTTCCTTTTATTTGTTTTAAACCTGCTGCCTACTAATTTCATTTGGTGACCAATAGTTCTTGTGTTATGAGAAGTAGTAAACAATACTTTCTCTACACCGGTCATGATTTTATAGACCTCAGTCATATCTCCCCTTAGCCATCTCTTTTCTAAGCTGAAAAGTCCCAGTCTTATTAATCTCTCCTCATACGGAAGCTGTTCCATACCCCTAATCATTTTTGTTGCCCTTTTCTGAACCTTTTCCAATTCCAATATATCTTTTTTGAGATGGGGTGACCACATCTGCACACAGTATTCAAGATATGGGTACCATGATATTTTCTGTCCTATTATCATCCCTTTCTTAATTATTCCCAGCACTCTGTTCCTTTTTTTTTTTTGAGTGCCACTGCACATTGAGTGGATGTTTTCAGAAAACTGTCCACAGTGGCTCCAAGATCTCTTTCTTGAGTGGTAACAGCTAATTTAGATCCCATCATTTTATCTGTATAGCTTGGATTATGCTTTCCAATGTGCGTTACTTGGCATTTATCAACATTAAATTTCATCTGCTATTTTGTTGCCTAGTCACTCAGTTTTGACAGATCCTTTTGTAGCTCTTCGCAGTCTGCCTGGGTCTTAATTATCTTTAGTAATTTTGTATCATCTGCAAATTTTGCCACCTCACTGTTTACCCCTTTTTCCAGATAATTTATGAATATGTTGAATAGGACTGGTTCCAGAACAGACCCCTGGGGACATCACTATTAACCACTCTCCATTCTGAGAACTGACCATTTATATCTACCCTTTGTTTCCTACCTTTTAACCAGATACCAATCCACTAGAGCACCTTCCCTCTTATTGCATGGCAGCTTACTTTGCATAAGAGCCTTTGGTGAGGGACCTTGTCAAAGGCTTTTTGAAAATCTAAGTACAGTATATCCACTGGATCTCCTTGGTCCACATGCTTGTTGACCCCCCTCAAAGAATTCTAGTAGATTGGTGAGGCATGATTTCTCTTTAATAAAACCATCTTGACTCTTCTTCAACAAATTATGTTCATCTATATGTCTAACAATATTGTTCTTTATTATAGTTTCAGCCAGTTTGCCCAGTACTGAAGTCAGGCTTACAGGCCTGTAATTGCCAGGATCACCTCTGGAGCTCTTTTTAAAAATTGGCATCACATTAGGTATCCTCCAGTCATCTGGTACAAAGAGAACAGGAGTACTTATGGTACCTTAGAGACTAACAAATTTATTTGAGCATATGCTTTCGTGGGCTATAGCCCACTTGGATGCATCTGGTACAGAAGCTGATTTAACTACCACAGTTGGTAGTTCTGCAAATTCATATTTGAGTTCCTTCAGAACTCTTGAGTGAATACCATCTGGTTCTGGCAATTTATTGCTGTTTAATTTATCAATTTGTTCCAAAACCTCCCCTAATGACACCTCAATCTGGGACAGTTCCTCAGATCTGTCACCTAAAAAGAATGGCTCCGGTTTGGGAATCTCCCTCACATACTCAGCCATGAAGACCAATGCAAATAATTCATTTAGGTTCTCCGTAATGGCCTTATCATCCTTGAGTGCTCCTTTACCACCTTGATCATCCAGTGGTCCACTGGTTGGTTAGCAGGCTTCCTGCTTCTGATGTACTTAAAAATGTGCTATTACTTTTTGAGTCTTTGGCTAACTGTTCCTCAAATTCTTTTTTGGCCTTCCTAATTGTATTTTTACACTTCATTTGCCAGTGTTCATGCTCCCTTCTACTTTCCTCACTAGGATTTCACTTCCACTTTTTAAAGGATACTTTTTGCCTCTCACTGCTTCTTTTACTTTGTTGTTTAGCCACGGTGACTCTTTTTTGGACCCCCGCTCCCCACAGCCGGAGAGCTGAGCTCCACTGTGAGGCTGGAGTGGCCAAGCTGGTCCTTCAGTGAGGCCGAGAGAAAGGACCCAGAATGGAAACAAGACAGGAGAGGGAATAATCTCCTCCTACCTTTGATCCCTTGGTAGAGACATGACTGGAAGGCAGAGAAACAATGTGATATCAGACACGACATGTTTCCTCATGGGGGGAGAGAGAGAGAGAAACTGAATGAAGTGGCCCAAATTCATCATCGTATTGATGCAGAGCCCCATCCCCACAGCCCAGCCCAGCGCTCTCCTCCACCAGCCCCAGTGACTGCCCCCGGGAGTGGTGAGGCCAAGTCTGACCATTTTAGTGCCAGTCTCACAGCATTTGTTCTACATAAAGCCCCAGTCAGGGGGTTCAGTGAGAAACTCGGCTTTCATTAAAAAAATATATATGTAAATTTATAGCCCTCATGGCTGGAGAGAAAAGCCTCAAAATGTGATCTGAGAGACCCCACAAAGATCAAATCCCACAGGAAGATACAAAGAACCCACTTTGATGACTTGTTGGAAATCCCATGAGTTTTAAGCCAGTCTCGAGATTGTTGGGGTGACTCGAGTGCTGTGAAAGCTTGAGGTGGGGACACTGTGTGAGGAAAGGTTGGCAGGACAGAGCTGTGTCCAGAGCTCTATTTTCAGAGCTGTTAGGCCCTGATTCAGGAAAGTACTTACACACAGAAACATACTTAGGAGCCCTTCCTGACTTGGGGATTCCTTCATGAACTGCAGCCTTAGTTATCTGTCTGTTGATATTCCATCCAGACACACACCCCTGGCTGAGTCTTAGATGTGACCATGTATGGGGCAGGAACTGCCCTCTTTATTACTAATCTGTGCAGCAGTGGATGCAGTGGGTCTCTGATCCTGACAAGGGCTACAAGGTGCTACTGTAATACAAATAATTAATCATAATGATAATCCCTTTCATCATCCACAGTATTCATCATCTATCCATAGTATTAATCATTTTTCCACAGTATTCTTTTCAGCAAGTTAAAGAAGTATGGGCTGATGAATGGATTATAAGGTGGATAGAAAACTGGCTAGATCATCGGGCTCAACGGGAAGGCTAACGACATTTTGGGCTGCATAAGTAGGAGCACTGCCAGCAGATTGAAGGACGTGATCGTTCCCCTCTATTCAGCATTGGTGAGGCCTCATCTGGAGTACTGTGTCCAGTTTTGGGTCCCACTCTACAAGAAGGATGTGGAAAAATTGGAAAGAGTCCAGCAGAGGGCAACAAAAATGATTAGGGGGCTGGAGCACATGATTTATGAGGAGAGGCTGAGGGAAGTGGGATTATTTAGTCTGCAGAAGAGAAGACTGAGGGAGGATTTGATAGCTGCTTTCAACTACCCGAAAGGGGGTTCCAAAGAGGATGGATCTAGACTGTTCTCAGTGGTACCTGACAACAGAACAAGGAGTAATGATCTCAAGTTGCAGTGTGGGAGGTTTAGGTAAGATATTAGGAAAAACTTTTTCACTAGGAGGGTGGTGAAGCACTGGAATGGGTTACCTACGGTGGTAATGGAATGTCCTTCTTTAGAGGTTTTTAAGGTCAGGCTTGACAAAGCCCTGGCTGGGATGATTTAGTTGGGAATTGGTCCTGATTTGAGCAGGGAGTTGGACTAGATGAGCTTCTGAGGTCCCTTCCAACTCTGATATTCTATGATCTCTTTGATCTCTCTCTCCAGCCAGCTTCCCAAAAACAAATGATAAGTTTCATTGTGTCTTTGATCATCTCTCTTCCCAGTCCCAGACACGCTGCAGGGTTGTCTCTGCCACATCTGTCTACTTTTGATAATACGGTTTGGCCTCACTGTCATACCCACCTTTCTTTCCCAGAAGATAAAGTACCACAGCCAGAACCACGATGGCAGGGATTGTAATGCCCAACAAGAACTTTATATCCGGCCCTAGGAAAGAACCTCAATGTGAATGGCCTCTCCAAGCAGCCACCGGCAAGTCCCCACCGGCTTGAGCTGACTGAGTTCTATAGAAAGTGACCTAATGGGACTGAGATCTGTATGGCATGCAGAGACTTGTGCAGAGCTCGTCCAAAATTATTTAATGGAACAGTTTTCCATCAGAAAGTTCTGTTTCTTCAAAATGAAAACCTATTGACAAAGCGCTTTGATGTTTCTGAATCAAAATGTGCTGAGTTTCTTCTGTTCCATGAAAAATCTGAAATTTTGACTTTTCATCCTCATTCAGGATGAAAATAAAATTTGAAAGGTCAGTATTTCTTGCAGGACCAAAATGCTGTGTTCCCACTAGCTTTTGAGGCACAGATAACATAAGTGTCAAGTATCAGAGGGGCAGCCATGTTAGTCTGAATCTGTAAAAAGCAACAAAGAGTCCTGTTGCACCTTATAGACTAGCAGACATATTGGTGGAAATTTCCAGAGGCAGGTATCACCCATGAAAGCTTATGCTCCAATACATCTGTTAGCCTATAAGGTGCCACAGAACTCTGTTGCTTTTTACAGATATCATTAGTATCGCTCTGGCTGGAGTCACTAGATGGTGCTGTTACCCAAAGTCTGACACCATCTTCTCCTTGCCATGGGAGCTGTACACACAGTCTTTGTAGATATACAGTTTAGGTGTTGGTTTGCTGGTGCAGACGCTTTGGGGACAAACAGCCAGGTTTGGGCTCTGCTAAGGTCCATTCCTGGGGCTTGGTTGCTGCCAGGGAACCAGGCACTGGTGCTGGTCTGAGATTCCTGAAAGAGGGGTTTGCCCACATGCTGAGTGTGACACCTCTGTTCCAGGACTGGAGCATAGAGCGTAAACAACTAATTACCCAGAGAGAAGAACTTGTGAGCCCTGGTGTGACGGTGCATCTGGTACCTCCTGCCAGAGCAACAACAAATACAGTGAGTGAACAGGAGGAAATAATTCACTTAATGCCAGTTTAGCAGAGTGGGTCAGTGAACTCTAGATGAAACTTGCCCATCAGAAGGGTTTGGGATTCCCCCTTTGAAAGAGCCAGTTTCCTGCACTGCAAAGATGCAGCCCAGCTCAGCAATGCTGGTTAAAGCCTGAGAGAGATGCAGGGAGAGAGAGTGCTGCATTGGACGAGCCTGTCACCCTATTGTGTGTTTCCTATACATCCATTGTCATGGCGATCACACTCAGACTGCGGGTTGCCCAGCTCAGGACCCGCCTTTCTCCAAATAGAGCCACCAGAATAAAGAAATGCTTCAGAATAATTTACCTTGTGGGGAGGAACCACCGACATCACCGCTGGAGTCACCATCTAGGCAACAAATACACAAGAGATCAGAGCAGAGCATGGCCCCACTCCAGGCCCATATGCTGCCCTCATGCAGCTACACCATGGGCAATACCTGGCTGGTGGCCGTGCTGCTGAAAGGGGCCTGGGGTTAGAGTGGATCACAAACTGAATCTGAGTCTGTTACTTGGGGTTTTCAGAACCTAAAATAGTGGTAAGCTAACTGTTTCACAGCAATTTCCATCTGATAAATGATTTATACAAGTAAGCATGCTCTTATCTAAAATTACAATTGTTTAGATTTTAACACACACCCATACGCAATAGGCTTAGGATATCCCAGACATAGTTACCCACAGTCTGAGATGGTTTTGAGTAATCACCAGCCGGACTTCCAGGGGCCCTCTTTCTATCCAGCTGATGGGGAGTTTAGATGTCAGCTACTTGTACTGAGAAAAGTTTCTTCGAGTATTTACTGTTACTCTAACAAAGCACATAACCAGCACTGACTCCTAGTGGGTCAGCATAATGACCTCTACTGAGTCAGCAATTGTCCTAATTTCAACACGCTGCTCATCATCTCAAAACATTTCTAGTATTTTTAGCCATAACAACAATATATCGGAGGCATTTAAAACCAAGCTTGCTATTCACTTACTTTCCTCTGCAACTTTCTATCCCATCCTCCCATTCTGATTAACAAACTGCAAGTCTTCCCTTGTCTGACCTTGTCTCACATTATTGCCAGCTATGTGATGTTTGGTTTTCAGCCAACAGTGGCTACACATATAAAATGACTGGCTGCAGCGCTGTCAAGTTCTGGGATACATGCAGGAATGTCAAATTCCAGGGCAACAAGTCAGCAATGGGACGTAGTTGTGAAAAGGGCTAACATTGTATGTAAGACATGGGAGGTCATTGGCCCACTCTGCTTGGCACCGATGAGGCCTCAGCTGAAGTACAGTGTCCAGTTCTGCGTGTGACACTTTAGGAAAGATGTGGACAAATTGGAGAAAGTCCAGAGGAGAGCAACAAAAATGATCAAAGGTTTAGAAAACCTGATCTAGGAGGAAAGGTTAAAAAGCTGGGACTGTTTAATCTTGAGTAAAGAAGCCTGAGTGGGGATCTGATAACGGTCTCCAAATATGTTATGGTTTCTTATAAAGAATCATCGAATCATAGAAGATTAGGGTTTGAAGAGACCTCAGTAGGTCATCTAGTCCAGCCCGCTGCTCAAAGCAGGACCAACACCAATTAAATCATCCCAGCCAGGGCTTTGTCAGGCCTGACCTTAAAAACCTCTAACTGTGGTGATTCCACCATTTCCCTAGGTAACCCAGTGCTTCACCACCCTCCTAGTGAAATAATGTTTCCTCATATCCAATCTAGATCTCCCCCACTGCAACTTGAGACCATTGCTCCTTGTTCTGAGCACACCACTGAGATCAGCTGAGCTCCATCCTCTTTGGAACCCTCCTTCAGGTAGTTGAAGGCTGCTCTCAAATCCCCCATCACTCTTCTCTTCTGCAGACTAAACAAGTCCAGTTCCCTCAGCTGCTCCTCATAAGTCATGTGCCCCAGCCCCCTGATCATTTTTGTTGCCCTCCGCTGGAATCTCTCCAATTTGTCCACATCCTTTCTGTAGTGGGGGGCCCAAAACTGGATGCAATACTCCAGATGTGGCCTCACTAGTGCCGAATAGAGGGGAATAATCACTTCCCTCGATCTGCTGGCAATGCTCCTACTAATGCAGCCCAATATGCCATTAGCCTTCTTGGCAACAAGGGCACACTGCTGACTCATATCCAGCTTCTTATCCACTGTAATACCCAGGTCCTTTTCTGCAGAACTGCTGCTTAGCCAGTCGATCCCAAGCCTGTAGTGGTGCATGGGATTCTTCCGTCCTAAGTGCAGGTCTCTGCACTTGTCCTTGTTTAACCTCATCAGATTTCTTTTGATCCACTCCTCCAATGTGTCTAGGTCACTCTGGATCCTAGCCCTACCCTCCAGCTTATCTACCTCTCCCCCAGCTTAGTGTCATCCACAAATTTGCTGAGAGTGAAATCTATCCCGTTATCCAGATCATTAATAGAGAAGTTGAACAAAACCGGCCCCAGGACCGACCCCTGGGGCACGCTGCTTGATACCGTTGATCGAGCTGTTGATCACTACCCACTGAGCCCAACAATCTAGCCAGCTTTCTATCCATCTTATAGTCTACTCTTCCAATCCATCCTTTTTTAACTTGCTGGACGGTGATGAATTGTTCTCAGTGCCTACTGAAAGTAAGAGAAGCAATAATGGGCTTAATCTGCAGCAAGGGAGGATTAGGTTAGACCAGAGGTAGGCAAACTATGGCACACGTGCCGCCTTTGGCACACTAGCTGATTTTCAGTGGCACTCACACTGTCTGGGTCCTGGCCACCGGTCCAGGGGGCTCTGCATTTTAATTTAATTTTAAATGAAGCTTCTTAAACATTTTAAAAACCTTATTTACTTAACATACAACAATAGTTTTGTTATATATTCTAGATTTCTAGAAAGAGACCTTCTAAAAATGTTAAAATGTATTACTGGCACACGAAACCTTAAATCAGCGTGAATAAATGAAGACTTGGCACACCACTTCTGAAAGGTTGCCGACCCCTGGGTTAGACAGTAGAAAAAACTTTCTAACTATAGGGCTAGTGAAGCTCTGACCCCACCTGCCTGTGTTGAGCTGTCTGAGCTGAGATGGGTTAAAATGGGTGTGGAGTTGGGGGGGGTTCCCTGTGTCAAATTTTGAAAAAAGATGTTTTGTGATTTTTTTTTTTCAGATTTTGATGAAATTCAGCATTTGGATTTCCAGTAGATTATTATTTAATTGTCATTCTCACTCTGCCATCACCCCCACTTGCCTGTGATGCTGAGTTGCTGGGCAGGGCTGAGCTGGAATCTGATCACCTGGTTATCGCTGTCCTTGATCTCGTACTCGCAGGAGTAACTCCCAGAACTGTTCCTGGACACCACATGGTCATAGTTGTAGGTGACCTTCTCCTCTGAACCCGCTGGGATGAAACCTCCTCCCGTCCTTGCAGAAGATGATGCGGGTGGCCAGGAGCTGGGACAGCACGGAGCACTGGAGCCGCATGGAGTCCCCTGGCTGGGCAGACGTCTGGCTCAGGTAGAGGATGGGGCCACGGAGAGTGCCTGGGAAGGGGAATGGGTCAACACTATCAGTGGGGCGTTGGTGGCGCCCAGCACTGTTGGTGGGACAGGATGCAAATGGCAGATGGGTCTGTGCCACATCGTGGTTGGAGGGTCTGATTACAGCTCAACTGGGCAGATGGGGAGATGAACTCTCTCTGGTGACCGGAAGCTTCATTAAGTGGGATCATTTGGGTTGTGGAAGGGCTTGGAGGCTCAGTGGGCTGGGCTCCAATTGTCTGGCACTGCACACTCTCCTAGAACAAAGGGCCCTGACGTGGGCACCCGGCTGACATAGCTGGAGCAGTACGGCTGGGAGAGAGGCGACCCCTCAGCAAGACCGGCCCCTGGCCATTGAGGGCTGTCTAGGGCAGAGGTTCTCAACCTTCTTCTTTCTGAGCCCCTGCTCCATCCCACAACATGCTATAAAAACTCCATGACCCAGCTGTACCACGACAACTGTTTTTCTGTATATAAAAGCCAGGGCCAGAGTTAGGGGGTAGCCAGGGGTGGCTCCAGGCCCCAGCATGCCAAACACGTGCTTGGGGCGGCAAGCTGCAGGGGGCGCTCTGCCGGCTCCGCGAGGGTGGCAGGCAGGCTGCCTCCGGCGGTTTGCCTGCAGAGGGTCCGCCAAAGCCGCAGGACCAGCGGACCCTCCGCAGGCAAACCGCCGGAGGCAGCCTGCCTGCCATGCTTGGGGTGCCAAAATCCCTAGAGCCGCCCCTGGGGGTAGCAAGCCGGGCATTTGCCCAGGGCCCCACACCAAAGAGAGCACCACAAAGCTAAGTTGATCAGGCTTTGGCTTCAGTCCCGTGTGGTGGCGCTTTGGCTTTCTGTCCCACCCCTTGCTGCTGCCTTGGCCCATCCAGCCAGCAAAGAAGCAACTCAGCCAGGCCCTGCTGCACTGGGTGCAGGGTCACTGGGTGCGGCTTCCTGGCCCAGGTCATATGGGAGCTCAGCCTGGTTTATAAAATGGTCCCTTCTGGCCATACCCTTTCGAATTCCACCTGCTGACTATTAGCAGTGCGGCTGACATTTATGGACAAGGTGCAGGCTGAGTCCATGTGGGGGTGAGCTGCATGGGAGAAACCTGCGGCCATGAAGGGCTGGGAGCTGATGCCATGGGAAGGTAAATCCCTTGGGGCCAGAGCTATGGTGTTCTCTGCTTACCAGAGCTAGTGACCTGAGGGTGGGATGGGTTGTGGACCCATGTTTCACCCCAGCCATGTGTCACTCATGTGTCACCCCATGTGTCACCCATGTGTCACACCAGCCCCCTATCAGACCAGAGCTGAGAGGCAATGGGACAGGGAGGGGTTGGTCAGATCCCTGCTCGGATCCCACACAGCCCCGCGCACCTTCCCGGGCCATTGCTGCTGACACCACAGTGAGCAGGGAGCAGCCAAAGGGGTGGTGGCTGGAGGCCTGAAAACAGAGGGGTAAATGCCCTGGGTAGAATGGGGACAGAAAGACAGATGGACTCACCGGGTATTGAACATATCTCCTGGCTGCTGGAACTCAGCGCTGGGAACAGAAAGGTGCGTGCGGTTAGTGCTGGAAATAAAATCTCTCCCGTTTCTGAGGTCCCTCTAAAGAGAGAAAAACTGCCTGTAATAGGAAAAAATTGCTGATTTGTGTTTTGGTAAAGAAGCAAACCAGGCAAGATGTTAGATCTGGGGCATGGCACGCAGACCTTGGCTGAGCTGGGAACCGCCTTTCCCTTCAGCTCTCTAGAGGGCCAGATCCTCAGCTGGTGAAAACCGGCCTGACTCCAGTGGAACGACACCGATCTGGCCCAGCAGCTCTCACACTCGGTGTTTACACTGGCTCCCATTTCTCTCCCACTAAACGGGAGTTGCTGGCTGTCTAGGCCAGGGGCTGCTCTCAGTTTTGTTTCCTTCCAACTTGCTACGACTTAGCGCAGGGTTCCCGCATACTCACCGGGCAGCAAGAGGCACAGAGACAGGATCATCGGGGCACCAAGAGGAACCGATCAGGATGGAAACAGCCCAGCAGCTTCTTCTCCTGATGAGATCAGGAGGACAATCCACAGTCGCTCCTTGCTCCCACCTGCCCCCTCTGCCCTGTCTGACTTCGGAAGGGAAGCTCTGGTCTCTCTCTCTGCTCTGATCTGCCCCACTCTGCTCCCCAGGGTTGGAGTCTCCACCCAGCTCCTCTTCCTGTTGCCAGGCACCCTGGAGTCTGCAGCGCTCAGGCAGCACACGTTTCAGCCTCTCTCCAACCTGCTCTGTCCTCTCCTCAGGTCTGATATTAATCACTGCTCCCTGTTTCCTACCCTGCACCGCCCCCTTTCCTTGCCCTGGCCACAGCGTCTCTATTTAGGCCTGCAAAATTGAGAACTGAAAGGGTCTGGTTTGCTTGTTTGAGTCTAAACATATCACTGAGGAAACACCTCCTGTCCCATCTCACTGCCCAGGGACCGAGACAGCCCCTGGCTAAAGGCACAGCTGGGCCAGAGTGAAAGGTCACTGGGTGATTGTGGGGCCTGGGATGTTGGATGAGTCTGAATCTTTTGCTACACTCTTTTCTCCAGTCCATGAGGAGAAGGACCCAGCTCCCCCAGGGGAAATTCACCCTCTGGGCTTGAGTTGGACATAAATGGGGTTGTGTAGGAGGTGAATTTCACCGCCAGAGAACAGCGATCACAGTTCTGCACTGGCTTCCCCACCTCCTTAGTCTCCACCCGCCCCATCCTCCACATCCAGCTCCAGCCACTTCTACAGAGTCTGCCATGACTTCCCTTCTCTTCTCATTCTGGGTTTCTGAGGAGTCTGCTGTCCCTGCTGAGAGACGGGCAGAAGGTCCCTTTCTCCTACCCTGGTTCCCTCTCGAATCACCTCCCCACTGCCGGGGTCGGGGGGAAGAACACAAGGCAGTTGAGAAAGAGCCTCCAGAAGTGACCTCTGAGGAGGTGGGGAGCTCAGATCAGTGTGACTAAGCAAGTGGAGGAACCAGAGCAAAAGGCCAAAGAAACATGAGGGAGTCTTTTGAATAGACATTACCACCTCTGCGGGAAGCCAAATATCCGAGGGCCACGAGGGAAATCTGTCAGGAGTACAAGGCAGAGCAGTTTTGCAGAGCAACTTTTCATTGATGCAGATTGATGCAGGATTGTCCTGGGGTGGTGGCTGGGCACATTTCTCCACTGGGATGGAGTCAGCTCTGCAGAGCAGCTGGACAGGGGATGTTTGGGGTAGTTCAGATGCTTGAGGGATCATCAGCATAGCTCAGGTAAGGGTCAGTGGAGCACAGGTTGAGACTACCTGTTATAAGCAGTGCCCAGAAAACAGCAGCGTGAAACAGGTAAATATGTTTTGCTCTTTCTTGGTGGCAAAATGGTGAAAATGGAGGGAGGGGAAATCCAAAAGCTGAAACTTTATAAAAAATTATCCAAAAAAGATTTTTTATGTAAATTTTCATTTTTTTCTTTTCATTTTCCAGTTTTATTTTTACAACACACTGCCAAACAGTTTTAATGTTTTCTTTGAAAAAATGAAAACTTTGGAAATAATGAAAATATTTGGACAGAAACTCTCACTTTGGAGATTACTGCATTGTGGTGGCTCCGTCCAGAGTGACCCCCAGGGCTGTGGGTCAGGCTGAGCTGCTGGCACCCTTGGATGGCAGCCGGGCCCTGCTTGTAGCTCAGACAATGCTGCCCAGAAAGGGTCTGATGCAAAGCTCCTTGGTGTCTATGGAAAGACTCCACTGACCTCACTGGCCTTGGGATCAGGCCACTGTGTAAGCGGGTCGGTTCTCTTGTGACAGAGAAATGGCTCAGGAGCTTTCACTTGGAGTGACCCCAACCCAGACTGGAACCAGGAACAGGGAAAGTCTCCACCATGGGTGGGTGAAGGGGAGGTTGATGACAGGACCATGCACAGCACATAGCAGGATGTGAAGAAGAGGAACTCAATCCCTGCATCCGCAGCAGAGCTTCCAACACAGCTGATATGTGAAGCAAGAACATGTGCATAAAGAAATGCTCCCGCTGCACATATCCTGCAGCTGCCTCATTCACACAGACCCTGAAAGGAGCAAACAGCTCCACACGGGGAAGAAATGATCAGGGCTCCTCTCTAGGCTAGTGATTTAACAAAGACTTGAAGGAGTCATCTGCATAGAGCCTGTGATAGAGAGAGCTACTGATTGATAGATTGATATATAGATAGATGGCTATGTATGGGGATAGAGAGAGAGACACACACACACACACAAAGCATGTATATGGGGATGTTTTTAAATACCATGCTTGATTTATCACATGGTTAAGCAGAAAGACCAAGACTTCCTAAAACGATTAGTCAATTTGGGGCCATCTTAAAGGGGCTGATTTCCAGCAGGTGGGGGCTCAACGCAGTCTGTCTGTCACTCCTTAAGCTGTCTCACGCTGGGCTCCCAAATTATCGACCATTTTGGACGGTGTGACCAGAAGTGCTTGTGCCAATTGCTCATGTGCAGAATCTGTCTTTGAGACCAGCTGTAGGAGTACGAGGGGCTGCGTCCCCACGACCCATTCTAGCTCTGGCCCTCGGGTGAGACTGCAATCAAGGGCAATGGATGCGAGTTGTGATGGGGATTTTGTGATAAAGCTCCTCTGGCACAACCACACTGCGCGGATGCTGAGTGGCCAGTCCAGTTCTCAGCTGCCTCAAACTTCCCTGCAGGGTGAACATTTGTCATTTCCTGCTGAGGCAATAGAGGCAGCTGTGTGAAAGCTGTGGGCACCCTGACATATTCCCAAAGCAGATGGACTTGACCCAGCACCTGCCCATGAAACTCAGTCCTTACCGCTATGGTACTTCATGGGAAAGTATCTCGTATCAGCTAAAGGGTGAATTATACCTCTCCATTTACACCAATATAAGTTCCTGTGCATATTCATGTTCTGGTTTAAGAGAGCCCTTTTCTGGTTTACTTTATCTTGTTTTGAAAGCAATACAAACTATAAGGTGTACATTTTTAACAGTGAGGATAATTTACCATGGGAAAAACTTACTACGGGTTTGTGGTGGCTTGCCCATCACTGGCCATTTTTAAATCAAGCGTGGATGTTTTTCTCAAAGAGATGCTCTAATTCAAACAGGAATTATTTGGGGGGGCAGTTCTCTGTCTTGTGTTATACAGGAGGTCAGACTAGATGATCCCAGTGGTCCTTTCTGATCTTAGAATCTGTGACTAAACCTGACAAAGACTCTGACCCCGTGGGAGTTATACCATAAAAGCTATAGTTGTAAAATTCTCTGTGTATGGAGAAGCCCTGGGATGAACAGCCCTTCCCATCAATGCTCTCCCTGTACATCCCCTGTCACTGGGGTATCTGAGTCTTTCACAATTATTAATGGGTTTATCCTCAGACACTTCTGAAGCTCACCTCATTTCACAGATGGGGAAACTGAGGCACAGAGCAAGCCCAAGTGACTGAGCCCAGGACATACAGGAGTTCACATGTGAGTGAGGGATTGAACCAAGGGCTCATGGTCCACTGCTCTAGCCCCAAGATTGTACTTCCTCCCTGCAGCCCCCATTCCTCCCAATGGCCTGGATGACAATAACCAGAGTCATAACTGCCTGAAGCCAATGACCCTGGGCTTTTTCACCCAAAGAGGAAAAGAGCCTGAATGGGACTGGAAAATATGGAAAGCATGAGAGACACAAGCTGGTAAATCTGCTGCAGATGGTTCAATTTATCTCACAGTAGGTCCCACCCTCTTTTGTTTCTGAGCTAGGTCCTGCTTCCCTTCTCCTGGCCCAAACCTCAGGGCAGCCTGGGCAGAATTAGACCCATATCTCCAGCCCTATGGATGGAGCCAGATGCTGCAGGACTAGAGAGCGACAGGCTGCTGCTCAGAAGAAGGAAGAGAGAGGATAGTCACTGCTGTGAGCTGGGGGCTCCTGCTCCTCAACTATCTGCACACACAGCCCAGCTGCTCTGTGCAGCTGCAGAAGGAGGGAACCACAGGACGAGCTGACAGCACCCTGAGCATCTTCTCATGCCTAGCCTGAGCTATCTCTCCCCGGCCTGACTGAGTTAGCAGCCCAGCGAGGTGGGGGTGTATCATACGCTGAGATGTGGGATTAAATAAGATGCTCACACAATGTTATTTTTGTCCTCACACATTAACCTGCCTCCCCCCCGCTTTAGTCTGTTCTCATGAGGTTTTCAGGGGAGTTTATTTAAAGGCCAGAAGGGACCAATGCGACCATCTAGTCAGAAAATCTACATAGCCCAGGCCTGAGAGCCTCCCCCAGGGATCCCTGATTTGAGCTGCTCACTTCTAGCTGAGCTAGAGCACATCTAGTAGAAAGAGACATCCCCTCTTGGTTTAACGACTCCAAACCGGCTCCCATTTCTAAACACTAAGGTGGCTGTGGCTGATCAGCGAAAGAGAGGACCAGGGGAAAGGGAGATGCTGGACTGGGACAGAGCAACTGGAGATGGGCCATGAGATTTAGCTCCAGGTGTGGGTCCTAATCTGACCTTCCTCAGAGTTGGGGGTGTGGACTTTAGGTTCTGGTATGAGACAGCCCCAAAGGCTGGGTGTGGGGACTCTCTTTCTGAGACTAAAAGCACAATAGGTACCAGATACAATGATCCAGAGTCTGACTGAGGAGGGGAAGAAGATGCTTGACCTAGGGTAGCTGAGCCACCTAATGGTGAATGGGGAAGAGGGACCAGATGGAGCTGTTGATCTCGGCAGAGATTTCAGAAAGCTCAGTGGAGTGTGCAGATCCGGTGTGTACCCACGGCCTGCCATTCACAGACTGACTGGGCAGCTAGGCAAGGCCACTGACAATCCTAGGTTACACTATAACAAAAGACACTGGGAAGTTTAACACTCCAGTGAAGAATACAACCCACAGCAGATTGTCAGAACAGGGATTGTGCTGTATGAAACCTACCTGTACAGCACCAGCCCACCAATGGTACTGAAGAAACAACACATTCGTAATGATGCCTGCAGCAGGGCCAGCTGAGAATTGTACATCAAGACCTTTCTGAATGGAAAATTAGATTTTGACTGAATGATTTTTTAATTTTTTCTTATTAATTAATTTGTGGAAGTCTGTGCTTTTTCTGAAGAGTTTTGATTTTTCATTGGAAAATGAAAAGCCCCCAAATATTTTGGCTTTTGGGAGTTTTCAACTGAAATAATTCAGTTTCCATTTGCCAAAACCAAATATTTCCCTCCCAATTTTCACATTTTCATTTTTTTGATGAAAAGTTCAATGCAATTTTCCACAGGGGAAAAAAAAAATCCATGTTCTGCCCTGCTCCAGAGTGCACCATTCTTAAGCCCTCACTGGTTGCAGGTGGAATCTGTCAATGTTCTGTTCTGCCCTGTGTCCACATGACTCCCTGGAATGTCCTAGAGGTTAATGTACATTAGCCTGAAGGCCTCTGTGATGAGTGTGGGGCTGTGGGTGCAGGCTATGCTGGAGCTCTAGGCATAACTAACAGTATGAAGCAAAGGTTGTGAACAGAAGTAGAGCTGGTCTTGGGAGAATAGTAACACACTGGGTATTGGCTAACCAAGTAAGCTCATGTGAGAGGATGGTACAAGGAAACACAGAGTTCTCAAGTAACACCATAAATACAGACTTAAGAGATGGTACAGGAACTCACTGACCGCTCCTAAAGGATAAGGAGGAGATGACAAGATAATTAGTGTATCTGTGTATCTGTAGTGTATCTGTAGCTCCTCACTAGGACTGTGCTTTGTCAACAACAAATCTGGCCGAGCACTTTTGCCACTGAACCGAGCCTGGGGTCTTTCTTTGTAGTAATATGAGGTTTCCTGTATCAACACACTGCACTGTCTGCTAGTGCAGCTGATGTCGGAGTTCTGAGAACAGCAGCACTAGCAGCATTACCAATGCTGCAGCACCAGCAGCACTTAGCAACACAAACTACAGTTGGTAATCGTACAATCATAGACATGTCAGGCTGGAAGGGACCTGAAGAAGTCATCAAGTCCAGCCCCCTGCACTGAGGCAGGATCAAGTAAACCTAGACCATCCCTGACAGGGGGTTTGTCCTACGTGTTCTTAATAATCTCTGATGAGGGGATTCCTCCATCTCCCTTGGAAGCCTATTCCAGAGCTTAACTACCCTGATCATTAGAAAGCTTTTCCTACTATGGAGCCTAAACCTCCCTTGCTGCAGATGAAGCCCATTACTTCTTGCCCTATGTTTAGAGGGCACTGAGAACAATTGATCACCATCTTCTGTATAACAGTCCTTAACAGATTCGAAGATGGTTACCAGGTACCCTTCGAAATTTTTTTCTCAATCCTAAACATGCTAAGTTTTTAACCTTTCTGCATAAGTGAAGTTTTCTAAAGCTTTGATCAGTTTTTTGTTGTTCTCTGGATTTTCTCTAATTTGTTCACATCCTGTTTAAATGCTGAGTTCAAAACCTCCAAAGTGGGTCTCCCACAACCCAGGCAAATATTGAACCCCAGGGCAAAGGTTGGGAGGGGCCGGCACTTTTCAGAAGCTGCCCTGAATGAAACATTTTCAACAACCTGAAACAGACTTTTCCAATTTACTAACAAATTTCAAACACATCTCGAACTGTCTCAAATACCTGCATCAAATAATTGATGTTTTGGTCAGTTTCCTGCCAGACCAAAACATCAATTATTTGCCCAGATCCACCTGCAAGTGACCTGCAATAACACACAGATGCAGCAACACTGCAGAAGCTTGTAAACCCACCACTGGCATCTTCAAAACACACCCATCGGAAATGGATGAAACCCCCCAGAGACTGACCCTCAAGTGATCACTTGGCTCCGAGATGTGCCCTGTAGCCTTCATGTGGGGGGGGGTCACACCTCTGAAGACAGTGTGAGGTATGGGGGGTCCTATGCCACAAGGCTTCCAGTGGCTTCCCCTGGCCTCAGTCACTTGGGGGGTCCCAGCAGATCCCATGTGACATGAGGGATCTCCTGCCACAGCTGCCCCCCATCAGCAGATCCCTGCCCTACTATGGGAGAAGCTGGGAAAGACAGGGGCTCTTATGTAAGATTACCTAGCTTCCTGGAGCTCTGTCTGCTGGCAGCTCAGGGAGAGGCACACTGTCCCTGGGAGGGAGGGGGAGCCAAGGCAAACTCAGAGTCTGCCTGGCAACCAATAGGGAGTGAGAAGCCCCTCCCAGGGAGTTCAGGAAAGGAGAGAAGCCATTTTTGAGTCAGTCTGGAGCCAGCCAGGGCAAGGGCAGGACTTGTAGTATGGGTACCTGGTAAGACCCATGCCTACATGCTGGGGTCCCCACGAAAACTGGCTTCTAGGGACCTGAAAGCAAGATCCCTCAGCTTGGCTTGTCTTTCTCCGCTGATGATTCCCAGTGTAAGCAGAGTCAGGATGAGCTCTACCCTGACATCTGATAGTGAATTGTGGCAAGTGTGGGAAAGAACTTCAGGGGCTGGTCTTGTTTGCATAGGCACACCCACCCCGCCTAGCATGAACCCACAGCAGCCCTAAATGGTCACTTTGGCTGCTGTGGGATCCCCAGTTTCTCTGTTATTGGGGCAGGAAGAATAAAGTGTTGTTACCCTGATTATGTGAATCAAGGTCAGTGGAACTGTTTTATGACAGAGGGACTCACCATCAACTGAGTAGCACTCACTAGACAAGGGACATGGGTTCCAAAAGCCAGTGAATTGAGAGAGGTTGGGGGAAGGTATGTGTAGCTGAGGGTATGGGTTTCTTTGAGGCATGGCTACTCCTTCTCTCCACTGTTGAATAGCAGAGATAATTTTGAGTCCCTTAAGAGTCTAGTTACAGAGTGCTGAGCTGGATTCACTTTGGGACAGTGGTGTACCAGCACTGGGGCTCCCCTACTACAAGCAGACATCACTAAGTGCTGAAATCATTAAAGAGCTAAAACTGCTGAGCTAAGCTGAGCTCACTGAGTGTTGTGTTAACTAGTGGGGGAGCCTGAAGATCTATTGCTAAGTGGCTGGCAGAGCAGAGCAGAGCAGTTTGTGAGATGCCCACAGAACAATGAGTGGCACGGAGCTGAGCAGTTTGCAGGGGCAGCTGGAGCGGCTCATGGGCAGCTGGTGAACTGGAGTGGCTGATAGAGCAGAGCAGTTTGTGGTGAAAGCTGCAGCAGAACCTCATGGAGAGGTGGGGCAGTCAGCCTCAGACCACATAAGGTGCCCCTTAACACCCCGTGCACCTCCTCATCCCCCCATTTCCACCCAGGCTGGGGGTGTAAAACTCTGCAGATAAACTTTTGAACTCTGGGACTGCACTGACCAGGGACAGAGACTTTTGGGTTGTTGGACTTTTGGATGATTTTTAGGTTGCTGGACTCAAGAGACTTTTGGGACTTTGGGGTGATCTTTTGGGTGGTTGGACTTAAGATCCTGAGAGGAAAAAGATACTGCCAAACTTACTTGGGGGTGGGTCTTTTGCTCATGGTTTGTGTTATGAATCCTGTTGTGGTGTTTCCCCAGCATAATGCCACATTGTTTCCCTCCTTTATTAAAAGGGTTTTGCTACACCCAGACTCCATGCTTGCGAGAGGGGAAGTATTGCCTCCTAGAGGCACCCGGGGGGTGGTATGTAATTGTCCCAGGTCACTGGGTGGGGCCTGCCGGTTTTGCACTGTGTTATTGAAACAAAACCCCTGGATACTGAACCCGGCCGTTGTTGCTGCCAACTCAGAGGGGCAGAGGGGTTACACCAGTTTGTAGAGTTTTGCTGGGAAACTTCCCCAGCCAGGCTGAGTTCACCTCCCAGCTCCCAAGGTGAGACCAGTCACCACATGGTCAGCTCTGTTCTGGCTGCTAGTTCAGAGCTGCTGCCTGTGTGTGTCCGGATGCTGGGCTGGGAGACAACAGTTTGGATGTTAGTATAGTTGTGTAACCTGCACCTTGAGCCCTGCAGCCCAGTTTGGTGAGGGGAAATCCTGGGACCAAAGCAGCCTGACTCTTGCCTGAAGAGGATCCCTGCCAGCAGAGATCAGCCCCTCTCCAGTGACCGAGTCATCTTTTAGTCAGTCAGTCAGTCAATCAGAGAATTTGTTTTGGGGACACCCTACTCCCCGAACTGTGTCCTCAAGCCAGGGAATGAGGGTTTGGAGATTTTATAACCTGCATATTAAACCTGTGGAGGGATTTACCACCTTCTCCCACTTGTGAGTCCATTGGGGTGTACTGAACCCAGTCAGCCACACTGCTAAACCACTGCAGAAAATATCAGAAAGGATGCTGTGTTGGTCTTGATCTGTAAAAAGCAACAAAGAGTCCTGTGGCACCTTATACACTAACAGATGTATTGGAGCATAGGCTTTTGTGGGTGAATACCCACTTTGTCAGACACACTGCAGAAAAGAATTGTGTGTTCATAGGTCATCAAGGGCCCCAACAAAGCATGCAACCCAATGGGACACTAATCATACATTTGCTACATCAGGTCCCGTGACTGGGGAAAGTCATGGGTATTATCAGCATGGGCACTGGTGACCCTAAAATAGTGTTTTACCCTGTTATGTATATTTGTCTCCTGTTTAATATAATTATTGTGTTGAATATATTGTATGTATTTGTGTTATTTCTTGGAAGTCTCCAACTAAACCTCTACCACGATATAACGTGACCCAATATAACATGAATTTGGATATAACATGGTAAAACAGTGCTCTGGAGGGGCGGGGCTCTGCACTCTGGTGGATCAAAGCAAGTTCGATATAATGCCGTTTCACCTATAATGTGGTAAGATTTTTTGGCTCCTGAGGACAGCGTTATATCGGGGTACAGGTGTATCTGGTAAGTAAGTAGGGTTACCCTGTGATTGGAGGGAAGGAGCGGGGGGGGGTGGAGGCACCGCCAAATAAATTCATAGGAAAAAATAAAGAAGATACACCCTGCTGAGTGAACGCAGGATCCAGAAGAACCCAGACCTGTCCATCAAAACCTGTAAGCAGATTGGCATTACAGAAGGTAACCAGGTGGAGAGAGGGCGCTACACTTATTATGCTCTTACATTCATGGGAGACCCCTGGGTCCTCAGAGACAAAAAAAGGCGGCTCCCCCAGGCCCTGTCTGGGCTCCCCCCACCACATACACTGCTTTTATCTTGCTAATCTCCCATCCCCTCATCCTGTTTCCATCCCCTGTTCTCCTCCTGCCATTTCCACCCCTTCCCTTCTCCTCCCCCTCCTCATTTCTACCTTCCCTTCCTTCTGCCCAACCCCCATCCCCTCCCTCCATCCCACTGACCTCCGCTTATCTGAGGGCTTTTCCTGACCCCTCCCCCAGCTATTGAGATCCTCCCCCAGGTGACAGTTGGGCTCCCCCATCTCCCCAAGGTGGCAGTTGGGTGTTCCCCCCCTTGACGGTCCCATCACTGACTCTGCTCGCCAGGCCCCTCCCCCCACAGGCAGTTCCCAAGTCGCTGCAGGTGGCTCCGGCCCATCCCCCAAGCTCGCCGCACCCAGGGCTAGTGGGTTTGGCCCGTCCCAGCAGGGCCCCACCAGGCTCCAGCAAGTCTCCAGCCCACAGAGCAAAGGGCCACGTAGCCCCTGACTGTTTGCTCCCCAGTGACGTCACTGCGCCCTATAATGCAAACATGGGAGTTACACTGGCATTGCTCAGCTGTGGCCAGACGCCCGAGCGAGCGTGGGGAAGAGACGGGCTCTGCCTGCTGAGTTGCCAGCACTGGAGAGACACCAGGCAAAATTCTCACCTTTGTGAGCCGATCTGGAGTCCAGCTGGCCCAGGGACTGGGGGGACCAGGTTTGTTGGGTGTTTCTGTTTTTTATCAAACAGACAAGATGGGTGAGGTCAAACATTCTGTTGGACCAACTTCTGCTGGTGAGAGAGACACTTTTCAGCTACACGACTCTGCTATCCTGAGACCTACACGGGTACAACAATTTTTATTTTTCTGGTAAGGGATGCTGGGGTAGCGAAGGCCTGAAGAGGAAAGAGCCAGTGGCCACCACTGCCAAAGGAAAGGCTGGCTAGCAACAGAGGTGGGATTCAAACTCACCCATGTCTAATACAAAGGATCAACCATTAGCTCCTCAGCCACCACCTTATCTACTGGAGTATCTTTCCCATGAGTTGTCATTTTGTCAGCTGAGACCAGGCACCCAAGTGACTGTATAGAAGGAAACATAGGGCTGGCCTGCAGGCATACCAAGCCCATAGCCAGATCATGCGAGATCGCTGAGTGGTTAAGGCTCTAGACTACTAATCTATTATGTGCTGCTGTCCCTGTTGGTTGTGGGCTGTCACTTCTTTTTGTGGAGGCAGCTGCTTGGTCATTCTTCTGCACCCCTTCACCCAACAAAGCCATACGGTCACCAAAAGAAGACCCACAAATTGGGTGCCACAGTACTTCCTACACCAGGTAGGACTCAAACCCAGTTTAAAATAATGAGAATTAAGCACGAAACCTCTACACCACTGGTCTCTTTGCAGACCTCCTCTGCTATGTCTGCTCTACCCTGTCTTGGGTGCCTGGCCTGGGTGCCTGGCGTTGGCTGACCAAGCACAGCTGGTGGAAAGGGGCCCTTTTGGCTGATAAAGTGACCAAGCGGTTAAAGTGCTGGATTTCCAATCTATTGTACCAAGAGCATCACAGTGGATCACAAATTGAATGCGAGTCAACAATGTGACGCAGTCACAAAAAATGCTACTGTCATTCTGGGAAGTATTAACAAGAGTGTGGTATGTGAGGTTGTTGTCCCACCCTCTCCTTGAAACTGGACTGTGTCCAATTCTGGGTGTCAGTACTGTTTTAATTTTTTTGGTCTTGCAATAATGTTATTTCTTCTGTACATGACTTGTTTAGTTTATGGTTGTCTTTTGGGTGCTGCCCATGCTGCTTTGTTATTGTAGAGTCAGACATTGGGCCTGTGCACACACTGGTTTGTTTTCATTTCCATGTCTGAGTTTAGATTTGTGCTGGTTGTTAACGCCTTTATGAAGCACAGAAATATTATTTGCCCTGGCTTTAGAGGGGCAGGAGGGGACTTACCAAAGCTCACACAGAGTCAGTGGAACAGCTGGGAATGGAACCCAGGAACCCCCCAAGCACTGGGTGTTAGCATCAAATTCCATCTTCCCACCCTATACAGTGGGAAGTCTTATGTCTTGTCAGTGCACAGAACTTACACCATTGGGCATAAAAGCAAAACATAACTAGAGGCTGGAATCTGTCTGGATTGGGGTGCAGCAGTAGTTATACCATAGTGAGGGTTGTGTTAAAGACATTCATGCTTTGACAGTGGAAAGAATGGTGAATATTGTGTGTTTTGAATGAGTTTTAATGAAACAAAACTTGGGTTAAAATCTTTAGTCAGTGATGAACTGTTTGGTATATAGATTGTACAATTTGTACTTCTCGAAAGTTTATGGTATGCTGTTGAAAAATGGGTGTTTTAGTGATTTCCCCCCCCCCTTTTTGATATATTCTTCCAGCAGAAAGATACAATCACAGATATATCCCACATTTGAATACATCTGTAACCCCCAAGGAGAGGCCTGGAGCTCTGTCTGCTGGCAGCTCAGGGAGGAGGAGCCAAGGCAACCTCAGAGTCTGCCCAGCAACCAATAGGGAGTGGAGATGCCCCTCCCAGGGAGTTGAGGAGGGGGAGAAGCCATTTTGAGGGGAGGCTGGAGCCAGCCAGGGAAAAGGCCAAACAGGCTTTGAGGGGAGCTGGTGAGTCCCAGGCCTGCAAGCAGGGTTCCCCCTGAGAACTGGCCTCTAGGGACCTGACACCAGATTCCCCAGCTGGGTTTTCCTTCCTCACGGATGATTCCCAATTGTTATGTTTGCTGAGAAATTTCCCCAGCCAGGCTGGGTTTCCCTCCAGCTCCCCTGGTGAGACCAGTCCCCACATGGTCAGCGCTGCTAGTCCAAGGCTGATTCCTGCCTGAGGAGGATCCCTGCCAGCGGACAGCAGCCCCTGGAATCGTCCAGCGTCCTCCTCAACCCTGAAGATCATTTGTGGAGTTCGTGAGTGCCTTGTCTTTAGTTAGTTAGTCAGGGAATTTGTTTTGGGGACCCTCTACTCCCTGAACTGTGTCCTCAAGCCAGGGAGTGAGGGTTTGAGGATTTTATAATTTACCGCTTATTACACCTGTGGAGGGATTCACCACCTCCTCCCACTTGTGGGTCTTTTGGGCTGTACTGAACCCAGTCAGCCACACTGCTACACCTCTGCAGAGAATTGTATCGGTCATCAAGGGCCCCAGCAAAGTACGCGTACCAACAGGACACTAGTTTTGCATTTGTTACATCCAGACACGGGTATTTTAAGTGTGGGCACCGGTGACCCTAAAAATAGTGTTTCCCCTGTTATGTTGTATTGTTGCCTGTTTATTATAATTGTTGTGTTGAATATATTTTTATGTGTTGTGTTATTTCTTGGAAGTCTCCAACTATCTGGCAAATAAGTGGGGATTCCTCTGTAGTTAGAATTTTCCGCCCAAGCTGCCCTGGTGACTCTGCCAGGAAGGAGCGAGGGGGGTGGAGGCACCGCCAACTAATTTCATAACCAAAAAAGATTCACCCTGCCGAGTGGGTGGCGGGATCCAAAAGAACCCAGACCTGTCCATCAGAACCTGTAAGTAGATTGCCAGTAAAGGAGGTAATCAGGTGGAGAGGGGCGCTACATTGGAGGCACCGCTGGGATCCCGTCTTTTAAACTCAGACTTTATATACACCCCTGCTGTCTTCCTGGGAAATTACGTAAATTCCCAGTATGGATTACCAGAAGAGGCTTGTGACTTGGTGTGAGCTGGAGGGGGCTGACCCTGAACGCCACTTCCTGCTCACGAATGTACCCACTGAATGGGACATTAGAAAAATTGAAGAGGAGATTGCTAATGTTAAAGAATGGGGAACTTGTGTGGTTCGGAGTCAGATGCAAGGAAAAGGGGAAGCTACTTTATCCCTTCTTGTAGAGAGCAAGATTATACTGTCTACTGTGGTGACTCCCCATGTAATTCTGCCAGATGGAGAGAAGGATGGATGGAAGGTGACCATACAAGCACAATCACGTTTTCCCTCCCCACCTGCCTCACCATCTGAAACTATCAATTTTCAGTCCAAATTGAGAGACTTTCTTAGGCAGGAAGGGAAGACCATGAGTGAATTAAGGACTCTTTTAGGAAGTAGTCCTGTACCTCACCCCAGTTCTACGGACCAAATAATTTTTGCTATGGGACAAGCAATAGGGGAGTCCATAAAGACAGCATATGAATCGGGCCCTTACCGAAAGCTGAAGTTCTTTTCAGGTATTAAACCAGTGCCTGTAGGGGAAGATGACTATGACACTTGGAGGCATCAACTAAATCAGGTGATGCAGGAATGGCAATGTAGTGAGGCTGAAAAGAGGAAACGTGTGGCAGAAAGCCTGCGAGGACCTGCAGGGAATGTAATCTATGCATTAAAAGCCAGCAAGCCTGTTGCCACTGTTGATGACTATCTCTCGGCGATGGAGGATGCCTTTGGGAGCCTAGAGACAAGGGAAGACCTCTATTTTCAATTTCGGTCCTGTTACCAACAACCAGGTGAAAAACTGTCTTCCTATCTTCACAGGTTGGAACCATCCCTTCAACTGTGCATCCGCCGTAAAGGCACTGAGAGGAGCAAGGAACACCGAGTACGACTAGAACAGGTCATACGAGGTGCCATTTATGATGACTTACTAATTATGAAATTGAAACTCGTGGACCGATTGGACAGCCCTCCAGAATTCCATAAATTGCTGCGAGAAGTCCGAGAGGAGGAGGAAAAGAGAACTGTTAGAGAGAGGAATAAGATCTCATTGAGCAGGACTGTTGCTCCTAACAAACCAAAGGATGACCCTTGCCTGTCCACCACTGAGGACCTCCATCAACAGCTTAAAACCTTGACAGCACAGCTCACTGAATTTATGACAAGTAAGATGCCTCAGGGGTCACCTAGCGAAATTCTTCCACCACCTTTGATGGAAAGGAAGTACCCTCCTTTTTGCCCAGGGAGAGAGGACATCAACAGAGAACCTGTAAAGAAGACCTTGGTGACCCTCCCAAGGAACAAGAGATTCTGCTACCGATGTGGTGAGGATGGGCACATTTCCACCCAGTGTGACAACCCGAGGAACGAAGAGAAAGTAGCACAACGAAGAAGGGAGCATACTGGGAGCCGTCACAGGCAGAGCTCCACTAAGTTGTGCTATGAACAGCCTTCCTGGAGCCCATTCCCAGAGGGATTGATAGGCCCGGAAGCAGTAGTTAATGTGATGGTAGAAGGAATTCCTTGTAGGGCCCTGCTCGACAGTGGATCTCAGGTCACCATTATTACTAGAGAGTTCCATCGGCAATTCCTGCCTCAAGTGAAGATCTATCCTCTAGAGGGACTGGCAATATGGGGCCTTAGCAATGCTAGTTATCCGTACGATGGAGTGCGTACTAGTGACTCTAAGTTTTCCTGCAGAACTGGCTGGATGTCTCCAGGAATGTGATACTCTGGCTTTGATTTGTCCTGAGACGCAAAATTCTGATGGCATTCCCATATTGATTGGGACCAACAGCAACATGTTCCAGTCTTTGGCCACTCTTTGTGGTCGTTTGGGCCAGAAGACCCCAGGCATGGTTTGCCCTCCAGGGCGAGAGCCAAACCTGGGCAAATCTAGGATGAATTATGACCATGATAGCTCTGTCGATGACTCACTAGGGAAAGTTGTAAGAGTATCCAAAGCTGTTTTGTCCATACCCCCTCATGGTGAGATTGACTTGAGAGGAAAACTTGAGAAGCATAGTTGCAGCCTTCCTCCTACAGTGATGATGGAGCCTTCTGATGGAGATAACCTCCCTAGTGGTCTGATGGTTCAGAGAGGTTTATTATCCTTACCACAGATGGAGGAAGCTGGCATTGTGGTAAGAGTAAGAAACGAAACCAACCATCCCATAGCCATCAGGAAAGGAATGGTGTTGGCACGATTGTATAGGGTAGAGAGTGTCGTGAGCCCTGCAATTGCATCCAGAAAGACCTGTAAGGCATTGGATCCTGATCTTTTTAATTTTGGTGATTCTCCTGTATCTCCCAGTTGGAAAGACCGACTGAAAAAACAGCTAAGTGAGAGACCTAATGTGTTTTCCACTGAGGAATGGGATGTGGGGTGTGCCATTAACGTGGAACACACCATTCGTTTGGCAGATGGCAGGCCTTTTAGGGAAAGGTCCCGAAGACTGGCACCTGCAGACATTGAGGATGTGAGAAAGCATATCCATGAACTATTGGAAGCAGGAATAATTTCTGAATCCCGTAGCCCCTATGCATCCCCTATTGTGGTGGTGCGAAAGAAAAATGGGGCTGTGCGCATGTGTGTGGACTATCGCACACTGAATAAAAGGACCATCCCAGATCAATACACTGTACCCAGGGTAGATGATGCCTTAGCTTGCCTAGCAGGAAGCAGATGGTTCTCTGTCTTAGATTTACGAAGCGGCTACTACCAGATCCCGATGAGCTCTGAAGACAAAGAGAAAACAGCTTTCATTTGCCCTTTAGGATTCTACCAGTTTGAGAGGATGCCCCAAGGTATCTCGGGAGCTCCTGCTACATTCCAGCGTTTGATGGAAAAGACGGTGGGGGATATGAATTTGTTAGAAGTGCTGGTGTATCTGGATGACTTAATTGTTTTTGGGAAGACTCTGGAAGAGCATGAAGTTCGACTAATGAAAGTGTTAGACCGCCTGGAAGCTAGTGGGTTGAAACTGTCACTTGATAAATGTCAATTTTGTCAGACCCGAGTAAAATATGTAGGCCATATTGTGTCGGCAGAAGGTGTGGCGACTGACTCAGAGAAAATTGAGGCACTAACCACCTGGCCTATACCCAAAGACCTGAAAGCTTTACAGTCTTTCCTAGGTTTCTGTGGATATTACCGCCGATTTGTAAAAAATTACTCCTCCATTGTGAGACCTCTCACCAATTTGACAAGGGGCTACCCCCCAACGTGGAAGAGATCACCCCAACATAAGCTTGCGAGTCCTCCTGAGAGGTATTTCAAGGTGAATGAGCCCTTTGGGGACCGTTGGACCGAGGAATGCAACCACGCTTTCCATACCCTTATTGAGAAACTCACTACTGCACCAGTATTAACCTTTGCAGATCCTACCAAGCCCTATGAACTTCACATAGATGCCAGTCTTGATGGATTAGGAGCAGTTCTCTATCAAAATTATGAGAATCAATGGAAACCCGTGGCCTTTGTCAGTCGAGGGCTGACTGCATCGGAAAGACACTATCCCGTGCACAAACTTGAGTTTTTAGCTCTCAAATGGGCTGTTGTGGACAAACTTCATGATTATTTGTATGGAGCGACCTTTGTAGTAAAAACCGATAATAACCCACTTACTTATGTGCAGACCACAGCTAAACTAGATGCTACTGGTCAGCGATGGATGGCTGCCTTGGCTGCTTATGACTTTAAGCTGCAGTACCGTTCGGGTCAAACCAATGCAGATGCAGATGCATTGTCCCGTCGCCCTCATAACTCACTTGAGAAAGAGTCTGAGTGGATGGAAATACCTTCTCCTGCTATTCGTGCCACCTGCAAGACCATAATAGGACAACTGCAGTCCCCTTATGTAAATGATGAAAGATATGCTGATACACTGGGGTATCTGACAAGGCTATACCTACACTTTATGCCAACCTCATTGGGCTAAAGACTTTGAATTGCCCCAGTTAACTCCGACTGAATTGAGAAGAGCTCAGTGGAAAGATTCAGACATTAGGCCTGTGCTGGAAGCTGTGGAAAAGGGTGAGAAACCCATATCCAAGGCTAACTTTCCCCCCAGCACAATTCTTCTCTTAAAAGAGTGGGATCATTTAGTGGTCAACAAAGGCTTGTTATTCCGGACCATCCAGACTATAAGGGGCCATGTGCGAAAACAACTGGTCTTACCCAGAGAATACCAGGAGATGGTGTTGAAGTCTTTGCATGATGATCATGGTCACTTGGGGGTAGACAAGACTTTGGAATTGGTCAGAGACCGGTTTTATTGGCCCAAAATGATGGCATCTGTGGAAAACCACTGCAACCGATGCTCTCGGTGTGTTAAGCGGAAGACCCTGCCAAAAAGGGCAGCGTCTATGGTGAACATCACTACAGATGCACCCATGCAATTGGTGTGCATTGACTTTTTGTCATTGGAGCCTGATAGAAAAAACCACTCCAGTATACTGGTAATTACTGACCATTTTACAAGGTATTCCCAAGCATATCCCACAAAAGACCAAAAAGCTAGTACAGTGGCCAAAATTTTATGGGACAAATTCTTTGTACATTATGGTTTCCCTGCCCGAATCCATTCTGACCAGGGAAGAGATTTTGAAAGCAGACTAATTCATGAACTGACAAAAACCTTAGGAATAAGGAAGTCCAGAACCACTCCTTACCATCCTCAGGGAGATCCACAACCGGAGAGATTCAACCGGACTTTGCTAAACATGTTGGGAACTCTGCATCCATCCCGAAAGACCAGATGGAGTGAGCATGTCAGTTACCTTGTGCATGCTTATAACTGCAGTAAAATGAGTCCACTGGATTTTCTCCTTATTATTTAATGTTTGGTAGAGAAGCAAGGCTACCGATTGACTTATGTTTGGGATATCCTCTGATGAAGCTAGCGAAACAACTTATCTCCAGTACATTCAAAATCTTAGACGTGACTTGCGGGAAGCTTACAAACTGGCCTCCCAAGCAGCCAGGAAAAGCAACCTTGCTAACAAGCAGAGATATGATAGTCGGGTCCGTGAACAGGATCTGCAGGTAGGAGACAGAGTCTTAATCCGAAATCTAGGTCTCACTGGAAAGCACAAATTAGCTGACCGGTGGAATGGAGACACCTACATAGTGGTTGATAAGCTACCAGACTTGCCTGTATACCGCCTTAGGATGGAAAATGGAAAAAATGTTTGTAAGACTATTCACCGAAACCACCTCTTGCCAGTGGGGCAGTTAATAGGTGAAGAGAACAATAGTGAATGTGGTCCCTCCCGGCGACCCATTACTCGCTCTAGACTAAGGAAGCAAGTTTCTGCAGAAAGAAGCCTTCCTGCACAACTTGAATCTGCTGAGGAGGCAGACAGCGAGTCTTTAACCTCCCTTGGAGAAAATGATCCTCATTCACAAAGTAGCAGTGAGGAGGAATTCTTCCCTATTATCCAACACCTTCTATGCTTCATGAGCTGTTACCTGAGGTAGAAACTATTAAAGAGGAGAATCTGGGCCTCCTCTAGCTCAAATTCTTAATCCTGAAGCTGCACCATTTGTCCCCATCAGTCAACAATAGAGCATGATAACCCCTGCCTGCTGGCACGCCTGAAGAGGCAAGTGGTTTACCAGCTAGTACGGTTCCCCCTCTAGAGGATGTGGGAGAATCCATGCAACCGGCAGAGAGGGAAATCATTGATTGTCCTGCAGCCATTACTGCTGAGAGCCGTGAGAATGAAGAAGCTCCTGTACTTCGACGTTCAGAACGAGAGCGAAAGCCTGTACAGAAACTCACTCATGACGCTCCAGGGACCTCCACCACTGTCCCTTTGCACTTAGTAAACAGATGGGTGCGGGTGGCCTATTATTGTTTCTGTCTGATAGTTAACAATGGAGACTCCAAGGTTAAGTCATTTATGTCAATATAGTAAGAATGTTATTAATGTACATTGAATAACAATTTCATGTTATTTTAAATTAATATTGTATGTGGACATGGCAATACCTACTTGTTGGTAAATTACATTTATTGTCCATTAAGCAATGTTTATTATTACCTGATGAAGAAGACCTTGCATGCTGTTTTGTGGTTAAATGACCCTTGCCGAGGACGGCAAGGACTTTCACCCAGGGAGAGTGTAACCCCCAAGGAGAGGCCTGGAGCTCTGTCTGCTGGCAGCTCAGGGAGGAGGAGCCAAGGCAACCTCAGAGTCTGCCCAGCAACCAATAGGGAGTGGAGATGCCCCTCCCAGGGAGTTGAGGAGGGGGAGAAGCCATTTTGAGGGGAGGCTGGAGCCAGCCAGGGAAAAGGCCAAACAGGCTTTGAGGGGAGCTGGTGAGTCCCAGGCCTGCAAGCAGGGTTCCCCCTGAGAACTGGCCTCTAGGGACCTGACACCAGATTCCCCAGCTGGGTTTTCCTTCCTCACGGATGATTCCCAATTGTTATGTTTGCTGAGAAATTTCCCCAGCCAGGCTGGGTTTCCCTCCAGCTCCCCTGGTGAGACCAGTCCCCACATGGTCAGCGCTGCTAGTCCAAGGCTGATTCCTGCCTGAGGAGGATCCCTGCCAGCGGACAGCAGCCCCTGGAATCGTCCAGCGTCCTCCTCAACCCTGAAGATCATTTGTGGAGTTCGTGAGTGCCTTGTCTTTAGTTAGTTAGTCAGGGAATTTGTTTTGGGGACCCTCTACTCCCTGAACTGTGTCCTCAAGCCAGGGAGTGAGGGTTTGAGGATTTTATAATTTACCGCTTATTACACCTGTGGAGGGATTCACCACCTCCTCCCACTTGTGGGTCTTTTGGGCTGTACTGAACCCAGTCAGCCACACTGCTACACCTCTGCAGAGAATTGTATCGGTCATCAAGGGCCCCAGCAAATGCAGCGTACCAACAGGACACTAGTTTTGCATTTGTTACATCCAGACACGGGTATTTTAAGTGTGGGCACCGGTGACCCTAAAAATAGTGTTTCCCCTGTTATGTTGTATTGTTGCCTGTTTATTATAATTGTTGTGTTGAATATATTTTTATGTGTTGTGTTATTTCTTGGAAGTCTCCAACTATCTGGCAAATAAGTGGGGATTCCTCTGTAGTTAGAATTTTCCTTAAGCTGCCCTGGTGACTCTGCCAGGAAGGAGCGAGGGGGGTGGAGGCACCGCCAACTAATTTCATAACCAAAAAAGATTCACCCTGCCGAGTGGGTGGCGGGATCCAAAAGAACCCAGACCTGTCCATCAGAACCTGTAAGTAGATTGCCAGTAAAGGAGGTAATCAGGTGAAGAGGGGCGCTACACATCATTGCTTCTATAATCGGAATCCCAAGAGTACCAATTTAGGTCAATGCATGGCATATAAAACATATTTAAAAACTGGACATCAATCTAGAATTCCTGCCAAATATCAGCTCAAAACCATATACCAAAGCCAAATACTGACATGATGTTCTCTTGCCTCCACATGGCTGCACTCTCTGGAGGAGGCTAACAAATAGTTTCACAAACTCATAGCTTTGTGGGCCTTGGGTCACATTTTCAGGCCTTTATCCCCAAACATGATGGTTATAATATTACCTTTTTTTTTTTAATGAAAGCCGAGATTCTAACTGAACCCCCGACCCTCAGACTGGGGGCTTTATGTAGAACATCAAATGCCATGAGACTGATCCTTAAGTCATCAGACTTGGCCACACCCCTCCCAGGGGCAGTCAGTGGGGCTGGTGGAGGAGAGCGCTGGGCTGGGCCATGGGGATGGGGCTCCGTGTCAATACAATGATGAAATTGGGCCATGTGACTCATTTTCCATCTCTCTCTCTCTCCTGTAGGGGGCGGCAGTGCGGAGGAGGGGAGCGCCCTGCAGCAAACTCGGCAGGGCAGCCCGCCTCCTTCCCTCCCCACCGACCGGAGCAGCGCGAAGCCCTCCCAGCAGGCGGCGTGGCGATCAGGGCCGCGGGGTGAGCACCCCGCTGAAGACCTGTCCGCCCCTTCTCTCTCTGCCCCCGCTCCTCCCCATTAGACCAGGCGCTCACTGCAGCACAGGGAGTCCCCTGGCTCTGGCCGCCCTGTAGGGTTTTGTTTTGTTTTGTTTTCTCCCCTGCTTTGCCGGCCGTGCCGTTCCCCCCACACACCTCGCTTTGCCGCTCCAGAGACTCCGCAGGTTGTTGTTTTTTTCACCTGCTTTGCTGCTCCAGCCGTGCAGTGTTTTTGTTCCCCGCTTTACCGCTCCGGCTGTGCTGCAGGTTTCTTTATTTCTCCTGCTTTGCCGTTCCAGCCGCGCCATTTTTGTCCCCACCCTGCTTTACCGCTCCGGCCGCACCGTGGTTTTTTGTTGTTGTTTTTCTCCTGCTTTGCTGCTCCGGCTTTGCTGCAATTTTGACCCCACTTTGCCGTTCCAGACACGCTGTTTTGGTTCCCCCCACCCCGGTTTGCCGCTCCGGCCGTGCTGTGTTGTTTGTTTTTTTCCCCTGCTTTGCTGCTCCGGCCCTGCAGTGTTTTTTGTCCCCCCCCCCCGCTTTACCGCTCCGGCTGTGCTGCAGGTTTCTTTTTTTCTCCCTGCTTTGCCGTTCCAGCCGCGCCATTTTTTGTCCCCCCCCGCCGCTTTACCGCTCCGGCCGCACCGTGGTTTTTTGTTGTTGTTGGTTTTTCAACCTGCTTTGCTGCTCCGGCTTTGCGGCATTTTGACCCCAATTTGCCGTTCCAGACACGCTGTTTTTGTTCCCCCCACCCCGGTTTGCCGCTCTGGCCGTGCTGTGGTGTTTTTTTTCCCTGCTTTGCTGCTCCGGCGGCCCCCCCCCCCCCCGCCCCTTTTTTTTTTTTTTTTGCTCGGGGCTGCAAAAAAGCTGGCCCTGGACATGTGTGTTCCCACTTGTGGATTTTTGGCGTGATGGGAGTCGTTGTGGTGGGGAGCTCTCATTCTGCTTCTCTATCAGGTCCAGGTGGTGCTTTCTCTCTCTCTCTTTTTCTGTTTCTTCTCGCTCTCTCTCTCTTTTTTTCTTTTATCTCCAGTTTTTTCACTTGCAATAATCTCTGGTGCTCCTTCTCCTTTTCTGCAAACTGCAGCCTAAAGAGCTCCAACTTCACAATCACTTCACTGCTTTTACTCATTTTCCTGCTTTTCTGTTCCTACTTCCCTTTCCCAAAATAAACAAAGAGAAAATAACAAAACGATGATATCCTCTTGACTGTTCTTAGCCACTGCACTTAAGACTCACTTAAAATCATAAATATCAGTGCTTAAAGTGTGAACTCCACTTGGAATAACAAGCTGTACATACACCCTGACCACTGTGCCACTGTGACATTCCCATGGTGTGATCTGCTAGGTCACTCCAATCCTCGACTCTGGGAGCCAGCCTTACCCTGCTCTGCTGTGAGAACCCCCACTCCCGGGTTATTCCTGCACAGCCTCAAGCATGTAAGCTGCTCCTTGGATTGTGCAACCGATTGACACTAGCCAATAACTCCAGTCCCAGACACAGTCCTAGGAACCTCCATCTTGCAGAGTCCAGTTATGCCTGCTACTATAACATCAGTATAAGAAACATGCTCAGTGCATCATGTTATGCCTTCTGAAGACACCCGACATGACAAACTTTGCATTGGATACCACACAATCATATTATGAGGATGAACATGGCGGTGCAGGGTGTTCCTCTGAGATACACAGCATCACAGATACAGCCCTCCTTTGTAAAATATTTTGAGATCTACTGTTGAAATGCCTGATATAAGAGTTTGGTATTATCTTCTTCTAAATGCTTTCTGTCAGTTTCCAGCAAAACCCCATTTTGATTAGGCTGAATTGAAAAGCTTAAAAATAATAATTTGCAAAAGTATATTTGTGATGGGTTCCCCCCGGGGTGCCACCTGGAACTGCGGTACCACTGAGCCCTCTGACCCACCAGCCTGGGCTCCCTCTCACAGTGTGCTGCTATGACAAGTTGCAAAGCCCTTCAGACTTGAACTTTCACCAGCATGCAAGCAAGTAGGGACACATCCAGGTACAGTCTCATGCAGGCTCTCTAACCACCAGCATCTGAGCCTAGGACACCAGAGCAGTACTGTCCTACTTTGATCAAATCTGGCCAGTATATGAGTTTATCACCCGGTCCACCTCTACCCCATGTGAAGAGGACCATAGGGTGGTGTTCCAAGAAGAAGGATTGCTAGGCAGAGATGGGCTGCACCTAACGAAGAGAGGGAAGAGCATCTTCACAAGCAGGCTGGCTAACCTAGTGAGGAGGGCTTTAAACTAGGTTCACTGGGGGAAGGAGACCAAAGCCCTGAGGTAAGTGGAGAAGTGGGATACCAGGAGGAAGCACGAGCAGGAGAGTGCAAGAGGGGAGGACTCCTGCCTCATACTGAGAAAGCGGGACAATCAGTGAGTTATCTTAAGTGCCTATACACAAATGCAAGAAGCATGGGAAACAAGCAGGGAGAACTGGAAGTCCTGGCACAGTCAAGGAAGTATGATGTAATTGGAATAACAGAGACTTGGTGGGATAACTCACATGACTGGAGTACTGACATGGATGGATATAAACTGTTCAGGAAGAACAGGCAGGGCAGAAAAGGTGGGGGAGTTGCATTGTATGTAAGAGATCAGTATGACTGCTCAGAGCTCCAGTATGAAAGTGCAGAAAAACCTGAGAGTCTCTGGATTAAGTTTAGAAGAATGAGCAACAAGGGTGATGTCATGGTGGGCGTCTGCTCTAGACCACCAGACCAAAGGGACAAGACTTTCTTCTGGCAGCTAATTGAAGTTACTAGATCACAGGCCTTGGTTCTCATGGGGGAACTTCAATCATAGAATATCAGGGTTGGAAGAGACCTCAGAAGGTCATCTAGTCCAAACCCCTGCTCAAAGCAGGACCAATCCCCAGGCAGATTTTTGCCCCAGATCCTTAAAAGGCCCCGTCAAGGATTGAACTCACAACCCTGAGTTTAGCAGGCCAAGGGTGCTAAAGGAGTTGGTGGATGTGATTGCAGAGCCCTTGGCCATTATCTTTGAAAACTCATGGTGATCAGGGGCAGGGCTGTCTCTAGGCTTTTTGCTACTCCAAGCAAAAAAAATTTTGGCTGCCCTCCACCCCAGCCTTGGGCTCTCACCCCCCCACACCAGTGCCCTCCCCCATCTGCACCCTCTGCTGCCCCAGCCCTGGGCTTCCCCCCCACACCCCTAGCCCTGGGCTCCCCCAACCAGTGCTGACTCCACCCGCTCCCCCCTCACCTCCAGCCAATCCGGCACTGGCAGGGTCGGGTAAGCATTGGGGCTCCCGGGCCATGCCTCAGCCCAGGGTCCCTCCAGCCAGGGCTCCTGCCTCCAGATCCGAACGGACTTGGGAAGGCAGAGCCAAGGGACTGCCCCGGCAGGGGGCTGAGGAGCCGGGGCAGGGTAGCCCCAGAGGTAGAAGAACCCTGGAGAGCAGGACGAGGGCCCACACGGCAGCACCCCACCCTATATGGCCCCACTCCTTCTGCTGCTTCTGACCGTCCTGTCCGCAGGCTGCTTCGCCCAGTCCCTGTGCTGCACGGGGCGGCCCCCAGCCTGAGTGTCCCCCGCTCGGAGCCTGCCTGGCCCAGCCACAAGGTGCGGGCACTGCTCCCTGGCAGCGTGAACTGCAGCGGCCCCAGGGTGCCCCCTGCGCACCATGCACTGCTGCTGCCAGGGCCGGCTCTAGGCTTTTGCCGCCCAAAGCAAGAAAAAAAAAAGATGGCCAGAATGCCGCCTCTGAAAATGTGCCGTCCCAAGCACGTGCTTGGTTTGCTGGTGCCTAGAGCTGGCCCTGGCAGCACCCCCCTGCTCTGGAATCTTGCAGCAAACCACCCATCACTGGTGAGCCAATCAGAAGGGATTCTTTAACCACATGACTTTTTGTGGAATCACACCTCACTGAACCGTAAATTGCATCACATTTTCCTAAACCAGTCAGAAGGATTTTCTAACCCCATGGATTATGACGGAATTATTCAGCAGTGCATGTTAAATTGTAAATTAAAGATAAAATACCAATTCCAGTGAGCATGTATGTAGGTGTCTTTATCAATTTTTTTACAATACCTACATAAATTCAGCAGTTAACCTTATTTGTTTCTTAATTTGAACCAGGAATAAAATGTCCTCTTTCTCCACAATTCATTTGTCTTTAAAAACTGGTGGACTGGCCCTAATAGAATTACATGCCTAAATTTTATTCCAATTTCCCTTATTCCATATACTCAAATAATGTATTTCTTCCTAAGCTTTTATATTTATTGGAAATTAGCACCTATTGGCTTAAGAGGTTGGCTTAATTGGCTTAATTAGGGGCCTCTTAATTTTCGTTAAGTTTTTAACAAAAAGATACATTTAAAAAAAAGTAGGGAAACATGCAGCACGCACCCATCACTCCCAACCCCAAATAAGTATGTTCAAGCCAGCTTGTTCACTATTTATAGATAACCCCTTTAAACATTTAATATACAACTACTTTGAATGTTTTATAGATGTGTTTTTCTCACACACACTTGTTTTTCAACATTGTTTCATATAAAGCACACACAGCACCACACTCAAAGGAAATCTAACTGTGAAAATTCATTAATAGGCCCATTCGTGAGAGAAAATGCAGGCCTAGTTTAATCTACCTTTTTATTCCTCTTTCCTCAAACTATGCACTTTTTGGTAATGTGGATTAATTAAAGTTATGTGTACTAAGTAAAATAAAAACAGCACTGGAGTAGTTGGGAAACTTACATTTTAGTATTTGAGAGACAATAGCTACAAACAAAATTTTATTCTTAAGATTTAGCAGTAAATATTTTGCATTAATAACTTATTTGGCACATTTAGCAACATACACAAAAGACATTAACAATCACTGAACACATGCACACACACACACACACACACACACACACACACACGTACACAGAGATATCTGATAATCAGAGCTATCTGAAAAACAGTTAATTTTTTTCATTTTATTTATCATCACACTGAAGCAGCAACAAGGTATTAATTTTCTTTCTCTTATAAAAAAATTATTGTATAGTGTCATGCTGTCTGGAGTGGCTCACGACTGTGAATGCTACCTCAGGGCAGACTGCCAGAAAACAGGGCAGACACCCCAAGCTGCTGGTGTGTTCTATAATTAGATTTCACCAAACCAATAACAAATGTGAACTCCTGGATTACTATACCAGTCATGCCATGGAGTCACAGACAGTCCCCTTGGACTCTCCAGCCTATCTTGCCACCCAGACAAACTGGACTTTGTGATAAAACAGTCACTTAATCCAAAAATCACAAATATTTTAGGTTACTCCCACTCCCAAGAGGCCAGTCACTCACCCAGATCAAATGGTATCCTAGATCTTACACCAAAGACAATGCCGACAGCCAATTCTATAATAAACTAACTAAAGTTTTATTAGCAAAGAAATTGAAATGAGTTATTGAGAGGTTAAAGCAGGTAAAATATAATAACAGGTGAATTACAGTCTATAATTTCAAATGGGCAGAGATGTAATAACCAGCCAGTTTCCCAAAAAGATCTCAGGTTCTACTCAGATTAACTCTGGTTATTCCACCTTTTAGAATACAAACAGCTCAGAGATGAAGGAACTTTCCCTAACTCCATACTTATAGCTTCTTCTCACAGCAAGCAAACTCACAGGGTCACTACTCACATCGGCTCTACCTTTGATTACGGAGAGTGAGGAATGCACTTAGCGTCTTTCCCCTCTGATCACCACACACAATGATCACTTGCCTTAAAATTAGCACTTTTCTGTCAAAGTTCTTCATTTGCATTCCACAAGGCTTCTTTTTCCTTTGCTGGGTTATTTAGTTACAGGGATATACACTGTGGATGTTTGCTATTACATTATAACAGGATACAGCTAAGTGAAAACAATGCATGCAACATCCCACTAGCTTTCATGAAGTTTAAACATCAAATACACTCTCATACATTTACCAATCACCTGGATCTGTACTAGTACACAAGTGAATTGGTCTGGCTTCCAACTATGGATTTATAAACATTCAGTGAGGCCTGTGGCTTTGGCATGAGCTGGTATAGTGTCATGCATCACATCTAGTGCTTTTAAAACCATAACCTCTAATGCAGTGGTGAGCAACAATGCAGCCCATTAGAGTAATCTGATTGCGGGCCACAAGACATTTTGCTAACATCTGCAGACACGGGCCCCCGCAGCTCCCACCACTGCTCTAACGCTCCCTTCTCATGCCTCCACTCCACCTCTCATAAACATTACTGTTGTGTTCTAACCAAAGGGGGGGGGGGTCTGGTGAAATAAAAAGTAAATTAAAACGCTGAAAAGAGAAACTGGCACAACCTTTATTACTAGAAATTATGGCTATATTTTGAGATGATCTTTCCTGTTTGGATCCTTCGGCCCATTCAATGCAGCTAGCTCTGGGGTTGATTACTCCCCCGAGCTCCTTTTACAATTACTGCATGTTTTGATTTTATTTTTATTTTTACAGTCACGTGCCAGATGTCCAGGCTTATTGCAAGTGAAGCATGTAGTGATTCTGACTGCATGAACCACTACAATTTCCTTGCTACCTTCCTCTTTTTTTTTTCTACTTCTGTGGCCCATTTCATTAATGCTGAGTATGTCTCTCTCTCACTGAGATGCCTTATGCCAGGACTGCTTGGTGATCTGCAGACAGCCCTTCCTTTAGGATTTGAAGGAATACATCATGGTCTCAGGATGTTATATTCTCCAGACCTGAATAATCTCAGAATGCATTCCAGCCTGATCCCCTCCCGCTGGGTTGGGGTTATGATCTTCAGCCCAGCGCCCTGTCTTCCATCTATTATCTAGGTTCTCCCACACATCCCTGGGGCACTTGCACTTGACCAGGATGTGAACATCTTTCCTATGGAGGCCATGTATTTTAGTCAGGCCATCCAGCTTATCCCAGGGCCATGCCTCAGCCCAGGGTCCCTCCAGCCAGGGCTCCTGCCTCCAGATCCGAACGGACTTGGGAAGGCAGAGCCAAGGGACTGCCCCGGCAGGGGGCTGAGGAGCCGGGGCAGGGTAGCCCCAGAGGTAGAAGAACCCTGGAGAGCAGGACGAGGGCCCACACGGCAGCACCCCACCCTATATGGCCCCACTCCTTCTGCTGCTTCTGACCGTCCTGTCCGCAGGCTGCTTCACCCAGTCCCTGTGCTGCACGGGGCGGCCCCCAGCCTGAGTGTCCCCCGCTCGGAGCCTGCCTGGCCCAGCCACAAGGTGCGGGCACTGCTCCTTGGCAGCGTGAACTGCAGCGGCCCCAGGGTGCCCCCTGCGCACCATGCACTGCTGCTGCCAGGGCCGGCTCTAGGCTTTTGCCGCCCAAAGCAAGAAAAAAAAAAGATGGCCAGAATGCCGCCTCTGAAAATGTGCCGTCCCAAGCACGTGCTTGGTTTGCTGGTGCCTAGAGCTGGCCCTGGCAGCACCCCCCTGCTCTGGAATCTTGCAGCAAACCACCCATCACTGGTGAGCCAATCAGAAGGGATTCTTTAACCACATGACTTTTTGTGGAATCACACCTCACTGAACCGTAAATTGCATCACATTTTCCTAAACCAGTCAGAAGGATTTTCTAACCCCATGGATTATGACGGAATTATTCAGCAGTGCATGTTAAATTGTAAATTAAAGATAAAATACCAATTCCAGTGAGCATGTATGTAGGTGTCTTTATCAATTTTTACAATACCTACATAAATTCAGCAGTTAACCTTATTTGTTTCTTAATTTGAACCAGGAATAAAATGTCCTCTTTCTCCACAATTCATTTGTCTTTAAAAACTGGTGGACTGGCCCTAATAGAATTACATGCCTACATTTTATTCCAATTTCCCTTATTCCATATACTCAAATAATGTATTTCTTCCTAAGCTTTTATATTTATTGGAAATTAGCACCTATTGGCTTAAGAGGTTGGCTTAATTGGCTTAATTAGGGGCCTCTTAATTTTCGTTAAGTTTTTAACAAAAAGATACATTTAAAAAAAAGTAGGGAAACATGCAGCACGCACCCATCACTCCCAACCCCAAATAAGTATGTTCAAGCCAGCTTGTTCACTATTTATTGATAACCCCTTTAAACATTTAATATACAACTACTTTGAATGTTTTATAGATGTGTTTTTCTCACACACACTTGTTTTTCAACATTGTTTCATATAAAGCACACACAGCACCACACTCAAAGGAAATCTAACTGTGAAAATTCATTAATAGGCCCATTCGTGAGAGAAAATGCAGGCCTAGTTTAATCTACCTTTTTATTCCTCTTTCCTCAAACTATGCACTTTTTGGTAATGTGGATTAATTAAAGTTATGTGTACTAAGTAAAATAAAAACAGCACTGGAGTAGTTGGGAAACTTACATTTTAGTATTTGAGAGACAATAGCTACAAACAAAATTTTATTCTTAAGATTTAGCAGTAAATATTTTGCATTAATAACTTATTTGGCACATTTAGCAACATACACAAAAGACATTAACAATCACTGAACACACACACACACACACACACACACACACACACACACACACACACACACACACACACAGATATCTGATAATCAGAGCTATCTGAAAAACAGTTAATTTTTTTCATTTTATTTATCATCACACTGAAGCAGCAACAAGGTATTAATTTTCTTTCTCTTATAAAAAAATTATTGTATAGTGTCATGCTGTCTGGAGTGGCTCACGACTGTGAATGCTACCTCAGGGCAGACTGCCAGAAAACAGGGCAGACACCCCAAGCTGCTGGTGTGTTCTATAATTAGATTTCACCAAACCAATAACAAATGTGAACTCCTGGATTACTATACCAGTCATGCCATGGAGTCACAGACAGTCCCCTTGGACTCTCCAGCCTATCTTGCCACCCAGACAAACTGGACTTTGTGATAAAACAGTCACTTAATCCAAAAATCACAAATATTTTAGGTTACTCCCACTCCCAAGAGGCCAGTCACTCACCCAGATCAAATGGTATCCTAGATCTTACACCAAAGACAATGCCGACAGCCAATTCTATAATAAACTAACTAAAGTTTTATTAGCAAAGAAATTGAAATGAGTTATTGAGAGGTTAAAGCAGGTAAAATATAATAACAGGTGAATTACAGTCTATAATTTCAAATGGGCAGAGATGTAATAACCAGCCAGTTTCCCAAAAAGATCTCAGGTTCTACTCAGATGGTTATTCCACCTTTTAGAATACAAACAGCTCAGAGATGAAGGAACTTTCCCTAACTCCATACTTATAGCTTCTTCTCACAGCAAGCAAACTCACAGGGTCACTACTCACATCGGCTCTACCTTTGATTACGGAGAGTGAGGAATGCACTTAGCGTCTTTCCCCTCTGATCACCACACACAATGATCACTTGCCTTAAAATTAGCACTTTTCTGTCAAAGTTCTTCATTTGCATTCCACAAGGCTTCTTTTTCCTTTGCTGGGTTATTTAGTTACAGGGATATACACTGTGGATGTTTGCTATTACATTATAACAGGATACAGCTAAGTGAAAACAATGCATGCAACATCCCACTAGCTTTCATGAAGTTTAAACATCAAATACACTCTCATACATTTACCAATCACCTGGATCTGTACTAGTACACAAGTGAATTGGTCTGGCTTCCAACTATGGATTTATAAACATTCAGTGAGGCCTGTGGCTTTGGCATGAGCTGGTATAGTGTCATGCATCACATCTAGTGCTTTTAAAACCATAACCTCTAATGCAGTGGTGAGCAACAATGCAGCCCATTAGAGTAATCTGATTGCGGGCCACAAGACATTTTGCTAACATCTGCAGGCACGGCCCCCGCAGCTCCCACCACTGCTCTAACGCTCCCTTCTCATGCCTCCACTCCACCTCTCATAAACATTACTGTTGTGTTCTAACCACAGGGGGGGGGGTCTGGTGAAATAAAAAGTAAATTAAAACGCTGAAAAGAGAAACTGGCACAACCTTTATTACTAGAAATTATGGCTATATTTTGAGATGATCTTTCCTGTTTGGATCCTTCGGCCCATTCAATGCAGCTAGCTCTGGGGTTGATTACTCCCCCGAGCTCCTTTTACAATTACTGCATGTTTTGATTTTATTTTTATTTTTACAGTCACGTGCCAGATGTCCAGGCTTATTGCAAGTGAAGCATGTAGTGATTCTGACTGCATGAACCACTACAATTTCCTTGCTACCTTCCTCTTTTTTTTTTCTACTTCTGTGGCCCATTTCATTAATGCTGAGTATGTCTCTCTCTCACTGAGATGCCTTATGCCAGGACTGCTTGGTGATCTGCAGACAGCCCTTCCTTTAGGATTTGAAGGAATACATCATGGTCTCAGGATGTTATATTCTCCAGACCTGAATAATCTCAGAATGCATTCCAGCCTGATCCCCTCCCGCTGGGTTGGGGTTATGATCTTCAGCCCAGCGCCCTGTCTTCCATCTATTATCTAGGTTCTCCCACACATCCCTGAGGCACTTGCACTTGACCAGGATGTGAACATCTTTCCTATGGAGGCCATGTATTTTAGTCAGGCCATCCAGCTTATCCCAGAGCTCAGTATTGTTATCACACTTGAGTTTGGGTAAATCAGACAGAAGTGCCTATTTTTCCTGGGGTGAAGGGATGGTAGATTTTAGTTGTTTCTTTTCTAAATCCCCTTACTAGTTGACCCTCCACATTAACATTTCTGAACCTCCTTAGCTGTGTTTTGATTGGAGCCATGTGCTGTGCTTGCTCCCCTGGGGCAATTAATCCTTGTGATGCTCCTTTATTATCTCTGTGGGTGCTCAAATTTGGCTTGTCATGCAAAGAAATGTATGGAGGGGGTTCTGATTCCTCCCCTTTGCTTTGTGCTGCTGAGTTTTCCCACAGATAGTTAATCAGTGGAGCAGGTGGCTGGCAAATGCCAGGAGGTGTGTCCCAGGCATGGTGATGCTTTCGCTCTGGGATCTTTTCCAATTTCCAAACAGTTACATATTTTAGAGCAAAGGCTCTTATCTTTGAGCCAAAAGACATCTGCGCGTGTGAAAATGGCTAAATATGAGAAATTCATTCCAGTTCATTGTTAGGCACAGATTTCTCGGAGACTCCTCTTTCACAAGCCAATAGCATCCCCTGCTGGACATTTGGTAGAGATTCCTTTCGTGAACATTGCTAAACATGAGTCAGTCATTGCACGTCACTGATAGGCACGACTTTCTCCTTGAGCTATCCGCCAAACATTATTCGGATGCACTATTAGCCATTTGTCAGAGTTCTTTTCGTGATAATAGCTAAATATGACCAATTCGCGCATAGCTCTGTGAGCGACGAATGTCTAATGGAATCGTCCTCCAACTGGGATTCTGATGCTCTGCTGGCCATTTGGAAGAGATAGGTTGTGAAAACAGGGAAACATGAGAAATTCATTGCGGATTATTGGTAGGCACGAATTTCTCCTGGTCAGATCCTATAATTGCTATTCGGATGCACTGATGGCAATCTGACAGATCTACGGTTTGAAAGCAGCTAAAGATGAGAAATTAATTCCACATCTTTGGGAAGCACGAATTTCAGCTTTTACTGCTATTTGGACGCAAAGCTAGCAATTTGACCGAGATAGACTGTGAAAACAGCTATACATAACCAATTCTTTCCAAATCTCTCGTAGGCAGTAATTTCTCCTGGATCCAGTCTACAAAAGATATTCGCTTCCACTGCTGGGCTTCTGGCAGACATCCGTTCGTGACAATAGATCCACATGAGATATTCATTCCAGGTGAAAGCTAGGCATTTCCAAATAGCTAATGATGAATTATTCAGCCCGCATCAGTGCTAGACAGGAATTTCCCCTAGAACCAACCTACAAATGCTTTTCGAAAGCACTGGTGGTTTTTCGGTTTATGTGACAATTGCAAAAAAAAAAAAAAAGAAAAGAAATTCAGTGCAGATCACTGCTAAGCAGGACTTTCTCCTTGAAGCAGCCTACAAATGCTATTCGGCTTCGTTGCTGGCCAATTGGCAGAGATCCGTTATTGAAAACATCTAAACCTGAGAAAATCATTCATTCCTGATGAAACCTAGGCACTGAAAAGTATCTAATGATGCGATATTAAGCGCACATCAGTGCAAGACAGGAATTTCCCCTAGATCCAACCTCCAAATGGTTTTGGAAAGCACTGTTGGTTATTTGGCAGAGTTTCTTTCGAGAAAATTGCTATAAAGGAGACGTTCAGTGCAGATCCCTGCTAGGCAGGACTTTCTCTTTGAAGCAGCCTACAAATGCTATTCGGCTGAATTGCTGGCCAAAAGACTGATCTGCGCTTGTGAAAATGGCCAAATATGAGAAATTCATTCCAGTTCATTGTTAGGCACAGATTTCTCGGAGACTCCTCTTTCACAAGCCAATAGCATCCCCTGCTGGACATTTGGTAGAGATTCCTTTCGAGAACATTGCTAAACATGAATCAGTCATTGCACGTCACTGATAGGCACGAATTTCTCCTTGAACTATCCTCCAAACAGTATTCGAATGTACTGTTAGCCATTTGTCAGAGCTCTTTTCGTGAAAATAGCTAAATATGACCAATTCGCGCATAGCTCTGCGAGCGACGAATGTCTAATGGAATCGTCCTCCAACTGGGATTCTGATGCTCTGCTGGCCATTTGGAAGAGATACGTTGAGAAAACAGCGAAACATGAGAAATTCATTGCGTATTATTGGTAGGCACCAATTTCTCCTGCTAGGATCCTAAAATTGCTATTTGGACGCATAGCGAGCAATTTGACCGAATATAATTTCTCCTGCAAACAGTGTACAAATGATATAAGCTTCCGCTGCGGGTCTTCGTGACAATAGAGCAACATGAGATATTCATTCCATATGAAAATTAGACACTTGAAACTAGCTAATGATGAATTATTATGCCCGCATCAGTGATAGACAGGAATTTCTCCTAGAACCAACCTCCAAATGCTTTTCGAAAGCATTGGTGGTATTCTGGCAGAGCTCCTTTCGTGAAAATTGCTATAAAGGAGACGTTCAGTGCAGTTCACAGCTAGGCAGGACATTCTCCTTAAAGCAGCCTACAAATGCTATTCGGCTGAATTACTGCCCAAAAGACTGATCTACGCGTGTGAAAATTGGTAAATATGAGACATTCATTCCAGTTCATTGCTAGGCACTGATTTCTATGCGACTTGTCTTTTACAAGCCAATAGCATCCCCTGCTGGACATTTGGTATAGTTTCCTTTCGTGAACATTGCTAAACATGAGTCAGTCATTGCAGGTCACTGATAGGCACGAAGTTCTCCTTGAACCATCCTCCAAACAGTATTCGAATTTACTGGACATTCGAATACTGTTTGGAGGATACTTCATGGAGAAATTCGTGACTATCAGTGACGTGCAATGACTGACTCATGTTTAGCAATGTTCACGAAAGGAATCTCTACCAAATGTCCAGGCGGGGATGCTATTGGCTTGTGAAAGAGAAGTCTCCGAGAAATCTGTGCCTAACAATGAACTGGAATGAATTTCTCATATTTAGCCATTTTCACACGCGCAGATGTCTTTTGGCCAGCAATTCAGCCGAATAGCATTTGTAGGCTGCTTCAAAGAGAAAGTCCTGCCTAGCAGCGATCTGCACTAAACTTCTCCTTTATAGCAATTTTCTCGAAAGGAACTCTGCCAATTAGCCACCAGTGCTTTACAAAACCATTTGGAGGTTGGTTCTAGGGGAAATTCCTTTCTAGCACTGATATGGGCTTAATAACTCATCACTAGCTACTTTGAAGTGCCTAGGTTTCATCTGGAATGAATGAATTTCTCATGTTTATCTCTTTTCACTAACGGATCTCAGCAAATTGGCCAGCAATACATCGGAATGGCATGTGTAATTGGAATCCAGGAGAAAGTGGTGCAACCAGAGCTCTGCACTGAACGTCTCATCTTTTGCAAAGTTGACGAAAGGACTGTCCAGCAGAGGATGCTATTGTCTTCTGAAAGAGGATTCTATGAGAGATCCTTGCCTAGGCATCAACTGGACTGAATTTCTCATAATTATCAATTTTCACACACGCAGATCAGTCTTAAGGACAGCAATGCATCGGAATAGCATGTGTAAGTTGAATCCAGGAGAAAGTCGTGCCTAGCAATGATCTGCACTGAACCTCTCCTTTTTGGCAATGTTGACGAAAGGATCTCTACCAAAAAACCACCAGTGCTTTCGAAAAGAATTTGGAGGTTGGTTCTAGGGGAAATTCCTGTTTAGCACTGATGCGGGCTTAATAATTCATCATTAGCTAGTTTCAAGTGCCTAGCTTTCATCTGGAATGTGTATCTCATGTTGATCTATTGTCACGAACGGATCTCTGCCAGAAGCCCAGCAGTGGAAGCGAATATCATTTGTACACTGGTTGCAGGAGAAATTACTGCCTACGAGAGATTTGGAAAGACTAGCTCATGTATAGCTGTTTTCACAGCGTATCTCGGTCAAATTGCTCGCTTTGCGTCCAAAAGGCAATTTTAGGATCCTAGCCGGAGAAATTCGTGCCTACCAATAATCCGCAATGAATTTCTCATGTTTCGCTTTTTTCTCAACGTATCTCTTCCAAATGGCCAGCAGAGCATCAGAATTCCAGTTGGAGGACGATTCCATTAGACATTCGCCCCTCGCAGAGCTATGCGCGAATTGGTCATTGGTAGCTATTTTCACGAAAAGAGCTCTGACAAATGGCTAACAGTACATTCGAATACTGTTTGGAGGACAGTTCAAGGAGAAATTCGTGCCTATCAGTGACGTGCAATGACTGACTCATGTTTAGCAATGTTCACGAAAGGAATCTCTACCAAATGTCCAGCAGGGGATGCTATTGGCTTGTGAAAGAGGAGTCTCTGAAAAATCTGTGCCTAACAATGAACTGGAATCAATTTCTCATATTTAGCCATTTTCACACGCGCAGATTTGTCTTTTGGCCAGCAATTCAGCCGAATAGCATTTGTAGGCTGCTTCAAAGAGAAAGTCCTGCCTAACAGGGATCTGCACTGAAGGTCTCCTTTATAGCAATTTTCTCGAAAGGAACTCTGCCAAATAGCCAACAGTGCTTTCCAAAACCATTTGGAGGTTGGTTCTAGGGGAAATTACTGTCTAGCACTGTTGTGAGCTTAATAACTCATCATTAGATGCTTTTCAGTGGCTAGGTTTCATCAGGAATGAATGATTTTCTCAGGTTTAGATGTTTTCACTAACGTATCTCTGCCAATTGGCCAGCAATGCATCGGAATAGCATTTGCAAGTTGAGTCCAGTAGAAAGTGGTGCCTAGCAGTGATCTGTACTGAACGTCTCCTTTTTTGCAATGTTGACGAAAGGATTGTCCTGCAGAGGATGGTATTGGCTTCTGAAAGAGGATTCTAAGACAGATCCTTGCCTAGGCATCAACTGGAGTGAATTTCTCATAGTTATCAATTTTCACACAACCAGATCAGTCTTAAGGCCAGCAACGCAGCCGAAATGCATTTGTATGCTGCTTCAAGGAGAAAGTCCTGCCTAGCAGTTATCTGCACTGAAAAACTCCTTTATAGCAATTTTCACCAAAGGAGCTCTGCCAAATAGCCACCATTGCTTTCCAAAAGCATTTGGAGGTTGGTTCTAGGGGAAATTCCTGTCTAGCACTGAAGTGGGCTTAATAACTCATCATTAGCTACTTTGAGGTGCCTACGTTTCATCTGGAATGAATGAATTTCTCATGTTTATCTCTTTTCACTAACGGATCTCAGACAATTGGCCAGCAATTTATCGGATGTGTAAGTGGAGTCCAGGAGAAAGTGGTGCCTACAAGTGATCTGCACTGAACTTCTCCTTTTTTGCAATATTGACGAAAGGCTTGTCCAGCAGAGGATGCTATTGGCTTCTGAAAGAGACTTCTAAGAGAGATCCTTGCCTAGGCATCAACTGGAGTGAATGTCTCATAGTTATGAATTTTCACACACGCAGATCAATCTCAAGGCCACCAACGCAGCCGAAGAACATTTGTAGGATGCTTCATTGAGAAAGTCCTGCGTAGCAGTGAGCTGCACTGAACGTCTCCTTTATAGCAATTGTCAGGAAAGGAGCTCTACCAAAAAACCACCAGTGCTTTCGAAAAGCATTTGGAGGTTGGTTCTAGGGGAAATCCCTGTCTATCACTGATGCGGGCATAATAATTCATCATTAGCTAGTTTCAAGTGTCTAACTTTCATATGGAATGAAGATCTCATGTTGTTCTATTGTCACGAACGCATCTCTGCCAGAAGCCCAGCAGTGGAAGCGAATATAATTTGTACACTGGTTGCAGGAGAAATTACTGCCTACGAGAGATTTGGAAAGACTAGCTATTTTCACAGCGTATCTCGGTGAAATTGCTCGTTTTGCGTCCAAATAGCAATTTTAGGATCCTAGCAGGAGAAATTGGTGCCTACCAATAATACGCAATGAATTTCTCATGTTTCGCTGTTTTCTCAACGTATCTCTTCCAAATGTCCAGCAGAGCATCAGAATCCCAGTTGGAGGACGATTCCATTAGACATTCGTCGCTCGCAGAGCTATGCGCGAATTGGTCATATTTAGCTATTTTCACGAAAAGAGCTCTGACAAATGGCTAACAGTACATTCGAATACTGTTTGGAGGACAGTTCAAGGAGAAATTCGTGCCTATCAGTGACCTGCAATGTTTATTGCAGGTCTCATGTTTAGCAATTTTCACGAAAGGAAACTATACCAAATGTCCAGCAGGGGATGCTATTGGCTTGTAAAAGACAAGTCGCATAGAAATCAGTGCCTAGCAATGAACTGGAATGAATGTCTCATATTTAGCCATTTTCACACGCGCAGATGTCTTTTGGCCAGCAATTCAGCCGAATAGCATTTGTAGGCTGCTTCAATGAGAAAGTCCTGCGTAGCAGTGATCTGCACTGAACGTCTCCTTTATAGCAATTCTCACGAAAGGATCTCTACCAAAAAACCACCAGTGCTTTCGAAAAGAATTTGGAGGTTGGTTCTAGGGGAAATTCCTGTCTATCACTGATGCGGGCATAATAATTCATCATTAGCTAGTTTCAAGTGTCTAACTTTCATCTGGAATGTGTATCTCATGTTGATCTATTGTCACGAACGGATCTCTGCCAGAAGCCCAGCAGTGGAAGCGAATATCATTTGTACACTGGTTGCAGGAGTAATTACTGCCTATGAGAGATTTGTAAAGACTAGCTTATGTATAGCTGTTTTCATAGCGTATCTCGGTCAAATTGCTCGCTTTGCGTCCAAATAGCAATTTTAGGATCCTAGCAGGAGAAATTCGTGCCTACCAATAATCCGCAATGAATTTCTCATGTTTCCCTGTTTTCACATCCTATCTTTTCCAAATGGCCAGCAGAGCATCAGAATTACAGTTGGAGGACGATTCCATTAGACATTCGTCGCTCGCAGAGCTATGCGCGAATTGGTCATTGGTAGCTATTTTCACAAAAGGAGCTCAGACAAATGGCTAACAGTGCATCCGAATACTGTTTGGAGGATAGTTCAAGGAGAAATTCGTGCCTATCAGTGATCTGCAATGAGAGGCTCATGTTTAGCAGTGTTCACCAAAGGAAACTACCAAATGTCCAGCCGGGGATGCTATTGGCTTGTGAAAAACGATTCGCAGAGAAATCTGTGCCTAGCAATGAACTGGAATCAATTTCTCATATTTCCTATGTTTCACACACGCAGATCAGTCTTATGGCTCAAAGATAAGAGCCTGTGCTCTAAAATATGTAACTGTTTGGAAATTGGAAAAGATCCCAGAGCGAAAGCATCACCATGCCTGGAACACACCTCCTGGCATTTGCCAGCCACCTGCTCCACTGATTAACTATCTGTGGGAAAACTCAGCAGCACAAAGCAAAGGGGAGGAATCAGAACCCCCTCCATACATTTCTTTGCATGACAGGCCAAATTTGAGCACCCACAGAGATAATAAAGGAGCATCACAAGGATTAATTGCCCCAGGGGAGCAAGCACAGCACATGGCTCCAATCAAAACACAGCTAAGGAGGTTCAGAAATGTTAATGTGGAGGGTCAACTAGTAAGGGGACTTAGAACAGAAACAACGGAAATCTACCGTCCCTTCACCCCAGGAAAAACAGGCACTTCTGTCTGATTTACCCAAACTCAAGTGTGATAACAATACTGAGTTCTGGGATAAGCTGGATGGCCTGACTAAAATACATGGCCTCCATAGGAAAGATGTTCACATCCTGGTCAAGTGCAAGTGCCCCAGGGATGTGTGGGAGAACCTAGATAATAGATGGAAGACAGGGCGCTGGGCTGAAGATCATAACCCCAACCCAGCGGGAGGGGATCAGGCTGAAGAACCAGCAAGAATCCCAAACCCAGACGCAGACACTGTACCAGAATTCAGGAATGCACTATCTGTTGTTCTAGGAGCCGAGACCACTAACTCGGGGGGCTCTGCAGTCTGTGGTTCAGCAGAAGCGGGAGTCTGCCATGTCCTATGCTGAAAAGAAATGGAATGCATTCTGAGATTATTCAGGTCTGGAGAATATAGCATCCTGAGACCATGATGTATTCCTTCAAATCCTAAAGGAAGGGCTGTCTGCAGATCACCAAGCAGTCCTGGCATAAGGCATCTCAGTGAGAGAGACATACTCGGCAGTAATTAAATGGGCCACAGAAGTAGAAAAAAAAAGAGGAAGGTAGCAAGGAAATTGTAGTGGTTCATGTAGTCAGAATCACTACATGCTTCACTTGCAATAAGCCTGGACATCTGGCACGTGACTGTAAAAATAAAAATAAAATCAAAACATGCAGTAATTGTAAAAGGAGCTCAGGGGAGTAATCAACCCCAGAGCTAGCTGCATTGAATGGGCCGAAGGATCCAAACAGGAAAGATCATCTCAAAATATAGCCATAATTTCTAGTAATAAAGGTTGAGCTAGTTTCTCTTTTCAGCGTTTTAATTTACTTTTTATTTCACCAGACCCCCTCTCTTGGGTTAGAACACAACAGTAATGTTTATGAGAGGTGGAGTGGAGGCATGAGAAGGGAGCGTTAGAGCAGTGGTGGGAGCTGCGGGGGGCCGTGCCTGCGGATGTCAGCAAAATGTCTTGCGGCCCGCAATCAGATTACTCTGATGGGCTGCATTGTTGCTCACCACTGCATTAGCGGTTATGGATTTAAAGGCACTAGATGTGATGCATGACACTATACCAGCTCATGCCAAAGCCACAGGCCTCACTGAATGTTTATAAATCCATAGTTGGAAGCCAGACCAAGTCACTTGTGTATTAGTACAGATCCAAGTGATTGGTAAATGTATGAGAGTGTATTTGATGTTTAAACTTCATGAAAATTAGTGGGATGTTGCATGCATTGTTTTCACTTATCTGTATCCCGTTATAATGTAATAGCAAACATCCACAGTGTATATCCCTGTAACTAAATAACCCAGCAAAGGAAAAAGAAGCCTTGTGGAATGCAAATGAAGAACTTTGACGGAAAAGTGCTAATTTTAAGGCAAGTGATCATTGTGTGTGGTGATCAGAGGGGAAAGACGCTAAGTGCATTCCTCACTCTCCGTAATCAAAGGTAGAGCCGATGTGAGTAGTGACCCTGTGAGTTTGCTTGCTGTGAGAAGAAGCTATAAGTATGGAGTTAGGGAAAGTTCTTCAACTCTGAGCTGTTTGTATTCTAAAAGGTGGAATAACCAGAGTTAATCTGAGTAGAACCTGAGATCTTTTTGGGAAACTGGCTGGTTATTACATCTCTGCCCATTTGAAATTATAGACTGTAATTCACCTGTTATTATATTTTACCTGCTTTAACCTCTCAATAACTCATTTCAATTTCTTTGCTAATAAAACTTTAGTTAGTTTATTATAGAATTGGCTGTCGGCATTGTCTTTGGTGTAAGATCTAGGATACCATTTGATCTGGGTGAGTGACTGGCCTCTTGGGAGTGGGAGTAACCTAAAATATTTGTGATTTTTGGATTAAGTGACTGTTTTATCACAAAGTCCAGTTTGTCTGGGTGGCAAGATAGGCTGGAGAGTCCAAGGGGACTGTCTGTGACTCCATGGCATGACTGGTATAGTAATCCAGGAGTTCACATTTGTTATTGGTTTGGTGAAATCTAATTATAGAACACAACCACCAGCGTCGGGTGTCTGCCCTGTTTTCTAGCAGTCTGCCCTGAGGTAGCATTCACAGTCGTGAGCCACTCCAGACAGCATGACACTATACAATAATTTTTTTATAAGAGAAAGAAAATTAATACCTTGTTGCTGCTTCAGTGTGATGATAAATAAAATGAAAAAAAAATTAACTGTTTTTCAGATAGCTCTGTGTACCTGTGTGTGTGTGTGTGTGTGTGTGTGTGTGTGTGCATGTGTTCAGTGATTGTTAATGTCTTTTGTGTATGTTGCTAAATGTGCCAAATAAGTTATTAATGCAAAATATTTACTGCTAAATCTTAAGAATAAAATTTTGTTTGTAGCTATTGTCTCTCAAATACTAAAATGTAAGTTTCCCAACTACTCCAGTGCTGTTTTTATTTTACTTAGTACACATAACTTTAATTAATCCACATTACCAAAAAGTGCATAGTTTGAGGAAAGAGGAATAAAAAGGTAGCTTAAACTAGGCCTGCATTTTCTCTCACGAATGGGCCTATTAATGAATTTTCACAATTAGATTTCCTTTGAGTGTGGTGCTGTGTGTGCTTTATATGAAACAATGTTGAAAAACAAGTGTGTGTGAGAAAAACACATCTATAAAACATTCAAAGTAGTTGTATATTAAATGTTTAAAGGGGTTATCAATAAATAGTGAACAAGCTGGCTTGAACATACTTATTTGGGGTTGGGAGTGATGGGTGCGTGCTGCATGTTTCCCTACTTTTTTTTAAATGTATCTTTTTGTTAAAAACGTAACGAAAATTAAGAGGCCCCTAATACCTCTTAAGCCAATAGGTGCTAATTTCCAATAAATATAAAAGCTTAGGAAGAAATACATTATTTGAGTATATGGAATAAGGGAAATTGGAATAAAATTTAGGCATGTAATTCTATTAGGGACAGTCCACCAGTTTTTAAAGGCAAATGCAAAAAGAATTGTGGAGAAAGAGGACATTTTATTCCTGGTTCAAATTAAGAAACAATTATTTGTTAATAATTAACTGCTGTTAATTATTGTTAATAATTGTTAATAATATTGTTAATAATTGTTAATTGTTTAACAGCAGTTAAACAATTAACTGCTGAATTTATGTAGGTATTGTAAAAAAATTGATAAAGACACCTACATACATGCTCACTGGAATTGGTATTTTATCTTTAATTTACAATTTAACATGCTCTGCTGAATAATTCTGTCAAATCCATGGGGTTAGAAAATCCTTCTGACTGGTTTAGGAAAATGTGATGCAATTTACGGTTCAGTGAGGTGTGATTCCACAAAAAGTCATGTGGTTAAAGAATCCCTTCTGATTGGCTCACCAGTGATGGGTGGTTTGCTGCAGGATTCCAAGGCAGGGGGGTGCTGCCAGGGCCAGCTCTAGGCACCAGCAAACCAAGCACGTGCTTGGGACGGCACATTTTCAGAGGCGGTATTCTGGCCCTCTTTTTTTTTTCTTGCTTTGGGCGGCAAAAGCCTAGAGCCGGCCCTGGCAGCAGCAGTGCATGGTGCGCAGGGGGCACCCTGGGGCCGCTGCAGTTCGCGCTGCGAGGGAGCAGTGCCCGCACCTTGTGGCTGGGCCAGGCAGGCTCCGAGCGGGGGACACTCAGGCTGGGGGCCGCCCCGTGCAGAACAGGGACTGGGCGAAGCAGCCTGCGGACAGGACGGTCAGAAGCAGCAGAAGGAGTGGGCCCATATAGGGTGGGGTGCTGCCGTGTGGGCCCTCGTCCTGCTCTCCAGGGTTCCTCTCCCTCTGGGGCTACCCTGCCCCGGCTCCTCAGCCCCCTGCCGGGGCAGTCCCTTGGCTCTGCCTTCCCAAGTCCCGTTCGGATCTGGAGGCAGGAGCCCTGGCTGGAGGGACCCTGGGCTGAGGCATGGCCCGAGAGCCCCAATGCTTACCCGACCCTGCCAGTGCCGGATTGGCTGGAGGTGAGGGGGGAGCGGATGGAGTCAGCACTGGTTGGGGGATCCCAGACCTGGGTGGGGTGGGGTGGGGTGGGGTGGGGTGAGGGGGGAAAGCCCAGGGCTGGGGCAGCAGAGGGTGCAGGTGGGGGAGGGCACTGGTGGGGGGGGGTGAGAGCCCAAGGCTGGGGTGGAGGGCAGCCAAAATTTTTTTTGCTTGGAGTAGCAAAAAGCCTAGAGACAGCCTTGCCCCTGATCAACGTGAGTTTTCAAAGATAATGGCCAAGGGCTCTGCAATCACATCCACCAACTCCTTTAGCACCCTTGGCCTGCTAAACTCAGGGTTGTGAGGTCAATCCTTGATGGGGCCTTTAGGATCTGGGGCAAAAATCTGCCTGGGGATTGGTCCTGCTTTGAGCAGGGGTTTGGACTAGATGACCTTCTGAGGTCTCTTCCAACCCTGATATTCTATGATTGAAGTTCCCCCATGAGAACCAGGGCCTGTGATATAGTAACTTCAATTAACTGCCAGAAGAAAGTCTTGTCCCTTTGGACTGGTGGTCTATAGCAGACTCCCACCATGACGTCACCCTTGTTGCTCACTCTTCTAAACTTAATCCAGAGACTCTCAGGTTTTTCTGCACTTTCATACTGGAGCTCTGAGCAGTCATACTGCTCTCTTACATACAATGCAATTCCCCCACCTTTTCTGCCCTGCCTGTCCTTCCTGAACAGTTTATATCCATCCATGTCAGTACTCCAGTCATGTGAGTTATCCCACCAAGTCTCTGTTATTCCAATCACATCATACTTCCTTGACTGTGCCAGGACTTCCAGTTCTCCCTGCTTGTTTCCCATGCTTCTTGCATTTGTGTATAGGCACTTAAGATAACTCACTGATTGTCCCGCTTTCTCAGTATGAGGCAGGAGTCCTCCTCTTGCACTCTCCTGCTCGTGCTTCCTCCTGGTATCCCACTTCCCCACTTACCTCAGGGCTTTGGTCTCCTTCCCCCAGTGAACCTAGTTTAAAGCCCTCCTCACTAGGTTAGCCAGCCTGCTTGTGAAGATGCTCTTCCCTCTCTTCGTTAGGTGCAGCCCGTCTCTGCCTAGCAATCCTTCTTCTTGGAACACCATCCCGTGGTCCTCTTCACATGGGGTAGAGGTGGACCGGGTGATAAACTCATATACTGGCCAGATTTGATCAAAGTAGGACAGTACTGCTCTGGTGTCCTAGGCTCAGATGTTGGTGGTTAGAGAGCCTGCATGAGACTGTACCTGGATGTGTCCCTACTTGCTTGCATGCTGGTGAAAGTTCAAGTCTGAAGGGCTTTGCAACTTGTCATAGCAGCACACTGTGAGAGGGAGCCCAGGCTGGTGGGTCAGAGGGCTCAGTGGTACCGCAGTTCCAGGTGGCACTGGGGAACCCATCACAAATATACTTTTGCAAATTATTATTTTTAAGCTTTTCAACTCAGCCTAATCAAAATGGGGTTTTGCTGGAAACTGACAGAAAGCATTTAGAAGAAGATAATACCAAGCTCTTATATCAGGCATTTCAACAGTAGATCTCAAAATATTTTACAAAGGAGGGCTGTATCTGTGATGCTGTGTATCTCAGAGGAACACCCTGCACCCCCATGTTCATCCTTATAATATGATTGTGTGGTATCCAATGCAAAGTTTGTCATGTCGGGTGTCTTCAGAAGGCATAACATGATGCACTGAGCATGTTTGTTATACTGATGTTATAGTAGCAGGCATAACTGGACTCTGCAAGATGGAGGTTCCTAGGATTGTGTCTGGGACTGGAGTTATTGGCTAGTGTCATTCGGTTGCACAATCCAAGGAGCAGCTTACATGCTTGAGGCTGTGCAGGAATAACCCGGGAGTGGGGGTTCTCACAGCAGAGCAGGGTAAGGCTGGCTCCCAGAGTCGAGGATTGGAGTGACCTAGCAGATCACCAGTCCAGATAACACCATGGGAATGTCACAGTGGCACAGTGCTCAGGGTGTATGTACAGCTTGTTATTCCAAGTGGAGTTCACACTTTAAGCACTGATATTTATGATTTTAAGTGAGTCTTAAGTGCAGTGGCTAAGAACAGACAAGAGGACATCATCGTTTTGTTATTTTTTCTTTGTTTATTTTGGGAAAGGGAAGTAGGAACAGAAAAGCAGGAAAATGAGTAAAAGCAGTGAAGTGATTGTGAAGTTGGAGCTTTTTAGGCTGCAGTTTGCAGAAAAGGAGAAGGAGCACCAGAGATTATTGCAAGTGAAAAAACTGGAGATAAAAGAAAAAGAGAGAGAGCAAGAAGAAACAGAAAAAGAGAGAGAGAGAAAGCACCACCTGGACCTGATAGAGAAGCAGAATGAGAGCTCCCCACCACAACGACTCCCATCACGCCAAAAATCCACAAGTGGGAACACACATGTCCAGGGCCAGATCTAGCTTTTTTGCAGCCCCAACCAAAAAAAAAAAAAGGGGGGGGGTCCGCCGGAGCAGCAAAGCAGGGAAAAAAACAAACAACACAGCACGGCCAGAGCGGCAAACCGGGGTGGGGGGAAGAAAAAAACAGCGCGTCTGGAACGGCAAAGTGTGTGTGGGGGGTCAACAATGCAGCAAAGCCGGAGCAGCAAAGCAGGGGGAAAAAACAACAACAAAAAAAAAAAACCACGGTGCGGCCGGAGCGGTAAAGCGGGGGGGGGGGGGGGACAAAAAATGGCGCGGCTGGAACGGCAAAGCGGGGGGAAAAAAATAAACCTGCAGCCCACCCGGAGCGGTAAAGCGGGGAACAAAAAATACTGCAGGCCTGGAGCAGCAAAGCAGGTGAAAAAAACAACAACCTGCGGAGTGGCTGGAGCGGCAAAGCGAGGTGTGTGGGGGGAACGGCACGGCAGGCAAAGCAGGGGAGAAAACAAAACAAAACAAAACCCTACAGGGCGGCCAGAGCCAGGGGACTCCCTGTGCTGCAGTGCGCGCCTGGTCTAATGGGGAGGGAGCGGGGGGCAGAGAGAGAAGGGGGCGGCCAGGGCTTCAGCGGGGTGCTCACCCCGCGGCCCTGATCGCCACGCCGCCTGCTGGGAGGGCTTCGCGCTGCTCCGGTCGGTGGGGAGGGAAGGACGCGGGCTGCCCTGCCGAGTTTGCTGCAGGGCGCTCCCCTCCTCCGCACTGCCGCCCCCTACAGGAGAGAGAGAGAGATGGAAAATGAGTCACATGGCCCAATTTCATCATTGTATTGACACGGAGCCCCATCCCCATGGCCCAGCCCAGCGCTCTCCTCCACCAGCCCCACTGACTGCCCCTGGGAGGGGTGTGGCCAAGTCTGATGACTTAAAGATCAGTCTCATGGCATTTGATGGTCTACATAAAGCCCCCAGTCTGAGGGTCGGGGGTTCAGTTAGAATCTCGGCTTTCATTAAAAAAAAAGGTAATATTATAACCATCGTGTTTGGGGATAAAGGCCTGAAAATGTGACCCAAGGCCCACAAAGCTATGAGTTTATGAAACTATTTGTTAGCCTCCTCCAGAGAGTGCAGCCATGTGGAGGCAAGAGAACATCATGTCAGTATTTGGCTTTGGTATATGGTTTTGAGCTGATATTTGGCAGGAATTCTAGATTGATGTCCAGTTTTTAAATACTTTTTATATGCCATGCATTGACCTAAATTGGTACTCTTGGGATTCCGATTATAGAAGCAATGATGTATTCAAATGTGGGATATATCTGTGATTGTATCTTTCTGCTGGAAGAATATATCAAAAAGGGGGGGGAGAAATCACTAAAACACCCATTTTTCAACAGCATACCATAAACTTTCCAGAAGTACAAATTGTACAATCTATTTACCAAACAGTTCATCACTGACTAAAGATTTTAACCCAAGTTTTGTTTCATTAAAACTCATTCAAAACACACAATATTCACCATTCTTTCCACTGTCAAAGCATGAATGTCTTTAACACAACCCTCACTATGGTATAACTACTGCTGCACCCCAATCCAGACAGATTCCAGCCTCTAGTTATGTTTTGCTTTTATGCCCAATGGTGTAAGTTCTGTGCACTGACAAGACATAAGACTTCCCACTGTATAGGGTGGGAAGATGGAATTTGATGCTAACATCCAGTGCTTGGGGGGGTTCCTGGGTTCCATTCCCAGCTGTTCCACTGACTCTGTGTGAGCTTTGGTAAGTCCCCTCCTGCCCCTCTAAAGCCAGGGCAAATAATATTTCTGTGCTTCATAAAGGCGTTAACAACCAGCACAAATCTAAACTCAGACATGGAAATGAAAACAAACCAGTGTGTGCACAGGCCCAATGTCTGACTCTACAATAACAAAGCAGCATGGGCAGCACCCAAAAGACAACCATAAACTAAACAAGTCATGTACAGAAGAAATAACATTATTGCAAGACCAAAAAAATTAAAACAGTACTGACACCCAGAATTGGACACAGTCCAGTTTCAAGGAGAGGGTGGGACAACAACCTCACATACCACACTCTTGTTAATATTTCCCAGAATGACAGTAGCATTTTTGTGACTGTCACATTGTTGACTCGCATTCAATTTGTGATCCACTGTGATGCTCTTGGTACAACAGATTGGAAATCCAGCACTTTAACCGCTTGGTCACTTTATCAGCCAAATGGGCCTCTTTCCACCAGCTGTGCTTGGTCAGCCAACGCCAGGCACCCAGGCCAGGCACCCAAGACAGGGTAGAGCAGACATAGCAGAGGAGGTCTGCAAAGAGACCAGTGGTGTAGAGGTTTCGTGCTTAATTCTCATTATTTTAAACTGGGTTTGAGTCCTACCTGGTGTAGGAAGTGCTGTGGCACCCAATTTGTGGGTCTTCTTTGGTGACCGTATGGCTTTGTTGGGTGAAGGGGTGCAGAAGAATGACCAAGCAGCTGCCTCCACAAAAAGAAGTGACAGCCCACAACCAACGGGGACAGCAGCACATAATAGATTAGTAGTCTAGAGCCTTAACCACTCAGCGATCTTGCATGATCTGGCTATGGGCTTGGTATGCCTGCAGGCCAGCCCTATGTTTCCTTCTATACAGTCACTTGGGTGCCTGGTCTCAGCTGACAAAATGACAACTCATGGGAAAGATACTCCAGTAGATAAGATGGTGGCTGAGGAGCTAATGGTTGATCCTTTGTATTAGACATGGTGAGTTTGAATCCCACCTCTGTTGCTAGCCAGCCTTTCCTTTGGCAGTGGTGGCCACTGGCTCTTTCCTCTTCAGGCCTTCGCTACCCCAGCATCCCTTACCAGAAAAATAAAAATTGTTGTACCCGTGTAGGTCTCAGGATAGCAGAGTCGTGTAGCTGAAAAGTGTCTCTCTCACCAGCAGAAGTTGGTCCAACAGAAGGTTTGACTCACCCATCTTGTCTGTTTGATAAAAACAGACACACCCAACAAACCTGGTCCCCAGTCCCTGGGCCAGCTGGACTCAGATCGGCTCACAAAGGTGAGAATTTTGCCTGGTGTCTCTCCAGTGCTGGCAACTCAGCAGGCAGAGCCTGCCTCTTCCCACGCTCGCTCGGGCGTCTGGCCACAGCTGAGCAATGCCAGTGTAACTCCCGTGTTTGCATTTCAGGCGCAGTGACGTCACTGGGGAGCAAACAGTCAGGGGCTACGTGGCCCTGTGCTCTGTGGGCTGGAGACTTGCTGGAGCCTGGTGGGGCCCTGCTGGGACGGGCCAAACCCGCTAGCCCTGGGTGCGGCGAGCTTGGGGGATGGGCCGGAGCCACCTGCAGCGACTTGGGAACTGCCTGTGGGGGGAGGGGCCTGGCGAGCAGAGTCAGTGATGGGACCGTCAAGGGGGGGAACACCCAACTGCCACCTGGGAGATGGGGAGCCCAACTGTCACCTGGGAGGATCTCAATAGCTGGGGAGGGGTCAGGAAAAGCCCTCAGATAAGCGGAGGTCAGTGGGATGGAGGAGGGGATGGGGTTGGGCAGAAGGAAGGGAAGGTAGAAATGAGGAGGGGGAGGAGAAGGGAAGGTGGAAATGGCAGGAGGAGAACAGGGATGGAAACAGGATGAGGGGATGGGAGATTAGCAAGATAAAAGCAGTGTATGTGGTGGGGGGAGCCCAGACAGGGCCTGGGGGAGCCGCATTTTTTTGTCTCTGAGGACCCAGGGGTCTCCCATGAATGTAAGAGCATAATAAGTGTAGCGCCCTCTCTCCACCTGGTTACCTTCTGTAATGCCAATCTGCTTACAGGTTTTGATGGACAGGTCTGGGTTCTTCTGGATCCTGCCATTCACTCAGCAGGGTGTATCTTCTTTATTTTTTCCTATGAATTTATTTGGCGGTGCCTCCACCCCCCTCGCTCCTTCCCTCCAATCACAGGGTAACCCTACTTACTTACCAGATACACCTGTACCCCGATATAACGCTGTCCTCAGGAGCCAAAAAATCTTACCACATTATAGGTGAAAAGGCATTATATCGAACTTGCTTTGATCCACCAGAGTGCACAGCCCCGCCCCTCCAGAGCACTGTTTTACCGTGTTATATCCAAATTCATGTTATATTGGGTCACGTTATATCGTGGTAGAGGTTTAGTTGGAGACTTCCAAGAAATAACACAAATACATACAATATATTCAACACAATAATTATATTAAACAGGAGACAAACATACATAACAGGGTAAAACACTATTTTAGGGTCACCAGTGCCCATGCTGATAATACCCATGACTTTCCCCAGTCACGGGACCTGATGTAGCAAATGTATGATTAGTGTCCCATTGGTTCGCATGCTTTGTTGGGGCCCTTGATGACCTATGAACACACAATTTTTTTCTGCAGTGCGTCTGACAAAGTGGGTATTCACCCACAAAAGCCAATACATCTGTTAGTGTATAAGGTGCCACAGGACTCTTTGTTGCTTTTTACAGATCAAGACCAACACAGCAACCTTTCTGATATTTTCTGCAGTGGTTTAGCAGTGTGGCTGACTGGGTTCAGTACACCCCAATGGACTCGCAAGTGGGAGAAGGTGGTAAATCCCTCCACAGGTTTAATATGCAGCAGGTTATAAAATCGCCAAACCTCATTCCTGGCTTGAGGACACAGTTCGGGGAGAAGGGTGTCCCCAAAACAAATTCTCTGACTGACTGACTGACTAAAAGATGACTCGGTCACTGCAGAGGGGCTGATCTCTGCTGGCAGGGATCCTCTTCAGGCAAGAGTCAGGCTGCTTTGGTCCCAGGATTTCCCCTCACCAAACTGGGGTGCAGGGCTCAAGGTGCAGGTTACACAACTATACTAACATCCAAACTGTTGTCTCCCAGCCCAGCATCCAGACACACACAGGCAGCAGCTCTGAACTAGCAGCCAGAACAGAGCTGACCATGTGGTGACTGGTCTCACCTAGGGAGCTGGGAGGTGAACTCAGCCTGGCTGGGGAAGTTTCCCAGCAAAACTCTACAAACTGGTGTAACCTCTGCCCCTCTGAGTTGGCAGCAACAACGGCCGGGTTCAGTATCCAGGGTTTTGTTTCAATAACAGAATGCAAAACCAGCTTGAGCCCCCACCCAGTGACCTGGGACAATTACATACCACTCCCGGGTGCCTCTAGGAGGCAATACTTCCTCTCGCAAGCATGGAGTCTGGGTGTAGCAAAACCCTTTAATAAAGGAGGGAAACAATGTGGCATTATGCTGGGGAAACACCACAACAGGATTCATAACACAAACCATGAGCAAAAGACCCACCCCAAGTAAATTTGGCAGTATCTTTTCCTCTCAGGATCTTAAGTCCAACCACGCAAAAGATCACCCCAAAGTTCCAAAAGTCTCTTGAGTCCAGCAACCTAAAAATCATCCAAAAGTCCAACAACCCAAAAGTCTCTGTCCCTGGTCAGTGCAGTCCCAGAGTTCAAAAGTTTATCTGCAGAGTTTTACACCCCCAGCCTGGGTGGAAATGGGGATGAGGAGGTGCACGGGTGGGGCACCTTATGTGGTCTGAGGCTGACTGCCCCACCTCTCCATGAGGTTCTGCTGCAGCTTTCACCACAAACTGCTCTGCTCTATCAGCCACTCCAGTTCACCAGCTGCCCATGAGCCGCTCCAGGTGCCCCCGCAAACTGCTCAGCTCCGTGCCACTCATTGTTCCGTAGGTATCTCACAAACTGCTCTGCTCTGCCAGCCACTTAGCAATAGATCTTCAGGCTCCCCCACTAGTTAACACAACACTCAGTGAGCTCAGCTCAGCTCAGCAGTTTTAGCTCTTTAATGATTTTAGCACTTAGTGATGTCTGCTTGTAGTAGGGGAGCCCCAGTGCTGGTACACCACTGTCCCAAAGTGAATTCAGCTCAACACTCTGTAACTAGACTCTTAAGGAACTCAAAATTATCTCTGCTATTCAGCAGTGGAAAGAAGAAGTAGCCATGCCTCAAAGAAGCCCATAGCTACAGACACTTTCCCCCAACCTCTCTCAATTCACTGGCTTTTGGAACCCATGTCCCTTGTCTAGTGAGTGCTACTCAGTTGATGGTGAGTCCCTCTGTCATAAAACAGTTCCACTGACCTTGATTCACATAATCAGGGTAACAACACTTTATTCTTCCTGCCCCAATAACAGAGAAACTGGGGATCCCACAGCAGCCAAAGTGAGCATTTAGGGCTGCTGTGGGTTCATGCTAAGCAGGGTGGGTGTGCCTATGCAAACAAGACCAGCCCCTGAAGTTCTTTCCCACACTTGCCACAATTCACTATCAGATGTCAGGGTAGAGCTCATCCTGACTCTGTTTACACTGGGAATCATCAGCGGAGAAAGACAAGCCAAGCTGAGGGATCTTGCTTTCAGGTCCCTAGAAGCCAGTTTTCGGGGGGAACCCAGCATGTAGGCCTGGGACTTCCCAGCTCCCCACACAACCAGTCCTGCTCTTGCCCTGGCTGGCTCCAGACTGACTCAAAATGGCTTCTCTCCTTTCCTGAACTCCTGGGAGGGGCTTCTCATTCCCTATTGGTTGCCAGGCAGACTCTGAGTTTGCCTTGGCTCCCTCCCTCCCAGGGACAGTGTGCCTCCCTGAGCTGCCAGCAGACAGAGCTCCAGGAATCTAGGTAATCTTACATAAGAGCCCCTGTCTTTCCCAGCTTCTCCCATAGTAGGGCAGGGATCTGCTGATGGGGGGCAGCTGTGGCAGGAGATCCCTCATGTCACATGGGATCTGCTGGGACCCCCCAAGTGACTGAGGCCAGGGGAAGCCACTGGAAGCCTTGTGGCATAGCACCCCCCATACCTCACACTGTCTTCAGAGGTGTGACCCCCCCCACACCTGGAGGCTACAGGGCACATCTCGGAGCCAAGTGATCACTTGAGGGTCAGTCTCTGGGGGGTTTCATCCATTTCCGATGGGTGTGTTTTGAAGATGCCAGTGGTGGGTTTACAAGCTTCTGCAGTGTTGCTGCATCTGTGTGTTATTGCAGGTCACTTGCAGGTGGATCTGGGCAAATAATTGATGTTTTGGTCTGGCAGGAAACTGAGAAATCAGAGCAGGTATTTGAGACAGTTCGAGATGTGTTTGAAATTTGTTAGTAAATTGGAAAAGTCTGTTTCAGGTTGTTGAAAATGTTTCATTCAGGGCAGCTTCTGAAAAGTGCCGGCCCCTCCCAACCTTTGCCCTGGGGTTCAATATTTGCCTGGGTTGTGGGAGACCCACTTTGGAGGGTTTTGAACTCAGCATTTAAACAGGATGTGAACAAATTAGAGAAAATCCAGAGAACAACAAAAACTGATCAAAGCTTTAGAAAACTTCACTTATGCAGAAAGGTTAAAAAAACTTAGCATGTTAAGGCTTGAGAAAAAAAGATCGAAGGGGAACCTGGTAACCATCTTCGAATCTGTTAAGGACTGTTATACAGAAGATGGTGATCAATTGTTCTCAGTGCCTTCTAAACATAGGGCAAGAAGTAATGGGCTTCATCTGCAGCAAGGAGGTTTAGGCTCCATAGTAGGAAAAGCTTTCTAATGATCAGGTAGTTAAGCTCTGGAATAGGCTTCCAAGGGAGATGGAGGAATCCTCATCAGAGATTATTAAGAACACGTAGGACAAACCCCCTGTCAGGGATGGTCTAGGTTTACTTGATCCTGCCTCAGTGCAGGGGGCTGGACTTGATGACTTCTTCAGGTCCCTTCCAGCCTGACATGTCTATGATTGTACGATTACCAACTGTAGTTTGTGTTGCTAAGTGCTGCTGGTGCTGCAGCATTGGTAATGCTGCTAGTGCTGCTGTTCTCAGAACTCCGACATCAGCTGCACTAGCAGACAGTGCAGTGTGTTGATACAGGAAACCTCATATTACTACAAAGAAAGACCCCAGGCTCGGTTCAGTGGCAAAGGTGCTCGGCCAGATTTGTTGTTGACAAAGCACAGTCCTAGTGAGGAGCTACAGATACACTACAGATACACAGATACACTAATTATCTTGTCATCTCCTCCTTATCCTTTAGGAGCGGTCAGTGAGTTCCTGTACCATCTCTTAAGTCTGTATTTATGGTGTTACTTGAGAACTCTGTGTGTCCTTGTACCATCCTCTCACATGAGCTTACTTGGTTAGCCAATACCCAGTGTGTTACTATTCTCCCAAGACCAGCTCTACTTCTGTTCACAACCTTGCTTCATACTGTTAGTTATGCCTAGAGCTCCAGCATAGCCTGCACCCACAGCCCCACACTCATCACAGAGGCCTTCAGGCTAATGTACATTAACCTCTAGGACATTCCAGGAGTCATGTGGACACAGGGCAGAACAGAACATTGACAGATTCCACCTGCAACCAGGGAGGGCTTAAGAATGGTGCACTCTGGAGCAGGGCAGAACATGGATTTTTTTTTCCCCTGTGGAAAATTGCATTGAACTTTTCATCAAAAAATTGAAAATGTGAAAATTGGGAGGGAAATATTTGGTTTTGGCAAATGGAAACTGAATTATTTCAGTTGAAAACTCCCAAAAGCCAAAATATTTGGGGCTTTTCATTTTCCAATGAAAATCAAAACTCTTCAGAAAAAGCACAGACTTCCACAAATTAATTAATAAGAAAAAATTAAAAAATCATTCAGTCAAAATCTAATTTTCCATTGAGAAAGGTCTTGATGTACAATTCTCAGCAAGCCCTGCTGCAGGCATCATTACGAATGTGTTGTTTCTTCAGTACCATTGGTAGGCTGGTGCTGTACAGGTAAGTTTCATACAACACAATCCCTCTCCTGACAATCTGCTGTGGGTTGTATTCTTCACTGGAGTGTTAAACTTCCCAGTGTCTTTTGTTACAGTGTAACCTAGGATTGTCAGTGGCCTTGCCTAGCTGCCCAGTCAGTCTGTCAATGGCAGGCCGTGGGTACACACCGGATCTGCACACTCCACTGAGCTTTCTGAAATCTCTGCCGAGATCAACAGCTCCATCTGGTCCCTCTTCCCATTCACCATTAGGTGGCTCAGCTACCCTAGATCAAGCATCTTCTTCCCTCCTCAGTCAGACTCTGGATCATTGTATCTGGTACCTATTGTGCTTTTAGTCTCAGAAAGAGAGTCCCCACACCCAGCCTTTGGGGCTGTCTCATACCAGAACCTAAAGTCCACACCCCAACTCTGAGGAAGGTCAGATTAGGACCCACACCTGAGCTAAATCTCATGGCCCATCTCCAGTTGCTCTGTCCCAGTCCAGCATCTCCTTTCCCTGGTCCTCTCTTTCGCTGATCAGCCACAGCCACCTTAGTGTTTAGAAATGGGAGCCGGTTTGGAGTCGTTAAACCAAGAGGGGATGTCTCTTTCTACCAGATGTGCTCTAGCTCAGCTAGAAGTGAGTAGCTCAAATCAGGGATCCCTGGGGGAGGCTCTCAGGCCTGGGCTATGTAGATGTTCTGACTAGATGGTCACATTGGTCCCTTCTGGCCTTTAAATAAACTCCCCTGAAAACCTCATGAGAACAGACTAAAGCGGGGGGGAGGGGAGGCAGGTTAATGTGTGAGGACAAAAATAACATTGTGTGAGCATCTTATTTAATCCCACATCTTAGCGTATGATACACCCCCACCTCGCTGGGCTGCTAACTCAGTCAGGCCGGGGAGAGCTAGCTCAGGCTAGGCATGAGAAGATGCTCAGGGTGCTGTCAGCTCGTCCTGTGGTTCCTCCTCTGCAGCTGCACAGAGCAGCTGGGCTGTGTGTGCAGATAGTTGAGGAGCAGGAGCCCCCAGCTCACAGCAGTGACTATCCTCTCTCTTCCTTCTTCTGAGCAGCAGCCTGTCGCTCTCTAGTCCTGCAGCATCTGGCTCCATCCATAGGGCTGGAGAGATGGGTCTAATTCTGCCCAGGCTGCCCTGAGGTTTGGGCCAGGAGAAGGGAAGCAGGACCTAGCTCAGAAACAAAAGAGGGTGGGACCTACTGTGAGATAAATTAAACCATCTGCAGCAGATTTACCAGCTTGTGTCTCTCATGCTTTCCATATTTTCCAGTCCCATTCAGGCTCTTTTCCTCTTTGGGTGAAAAAGCCCAGGGTCATTGGCTTCAGGCAGTTATGACTCTGGTTATTGTCATCCAGGCCATTGGGAGGAATGGGGGCTGCAGGGAGGAAGTACAATCTTGTGGCTAGAGCAGTGGACCATGAGCCCTTGGTTCAATCCTCACTCACATGTGAACTCCTGTATGTCCTGGGCTCAGTCACTTGGGCTTGCTCTGTGCCTCAGTTTCCCCATCTGTGAAATGAGGTTGTTGTATCCTTGGGGGCAGCCAGTTTAGGAAGAAATCACTTGAGGCCAGAGAGCAGACAGCTAACAAAACCACCATTTTATTTACAGACCATAATATTCTAACTCAGTTGCCATAGCAACAGAAACCATGACAACCAAATACACAACATATTCCTCCCCCCCTAATAAGAACATCCCCTAAATAAAAAAAAACAAACACACACTAGACTAGAGAAGGAGGGTAGACTGCCTCCATTCCCGGCTAAACCCTGGGGATTATTTTGCCCCATAACCGTGGGTTCGCCCTAGCTAGAGATCCAGCCGATGAGGAGGCCTTCTGTCTCTAGGTGGATTACGGCGAACTTCTGGTGTTATTGCACCCGAAAGCACTAGGGGCTCAGGGTCCGCAGCACGAACGGGTGAGGAGGTGGTATCAGCTCGTGCTGGGCAAAGGGGTATCTCAGCCGCCGGCAGTAATGGAGGAGAACAGTCAGGAACAGGTGACTCGTGATTCGGTGCCTCACCAGAAGAGGTGAAGTCAGACCCCTCAACTGCAGATGGGTCTTGAGGACTGGCATGACCTGGCAACAGCTGATCTACATGTCGCCTCCAGGTAACATTCTCTGCAGTCCGGACTGTGTAGGAAACAGGTCCTGTTTGAGTGATGACTGTGGCTGGGACCCATTTAGCTCTGGAAGTATAATTCCGAGCCAAAACTGGCTGTCCCGGGCTAAAGGTTCTGTCTTTTGCTCTGGGTGCCCGTCTGATGACTTGATATTGCTGCTGATGTTGCACAGTTTGTCGGGGTTCAGAAGGTTTCAGCAGATCAAAGCAAGTGCGCAGCTGTCGTCCCAACATTAGAAAGGCTGGGGATGCCTGGGTCGTAGCATGAGGGGTGTTTCTGTAGGAAAGTAAGAAGATATCAAGACGCTTTTGAATGGAGTGTTGTCCCCTTGCTGATTTCAAAGCGTTTTTCATTGTCTGCACAAATCTTTCAGCTAATCTGTTGGTGGACGGATGATATGGTGCTGACGTGATGTGGTGTATCCCATTTGCCTTCATAAAATTTTGAAACTCCTGAGAAACGAACTGCGTCCGTTGTCGCCACAAGTTGTTCTGGCAGACCAAAACGACTAAAGAGTCCTCGTAGTTTTGGATAGTACTTCTGCAGAAGTGGACTGCATTATAGAGACTTCTGGCCATTTAGAATGGGCATCTATTGCCACCAAGAACATGCTTCCTTCAAGGGGGCCAGCAAAGTCAACGTGAATACGTTGCCACGGGTTTTCAGGCCAGTCCCATGGGTGTAGGGGTGCCCACTGGGGTGCATTCCTCACACCCTGACATGACATACAAGCTTTTGCCTTCTCTTCAATAGCGCTGTCCAATCCAGGCCACCAAAAATAGCTTCGTGCAATTTCCTTCATGCGCACTATTCCACAGTGACCGGAATGTAGCTGTTCTAACATCTGTGATCTCAGTGGTGGTGGAATAATGACACGTCTCCCCCACAACAAACAACCAGATTGGACCGATAACTCCATCCGCTTGGACATGTAGGGAACAAGGTCGGATGAGACCGGAGAGGTTTGTCGAGATTTTCCATGCATCACCAGGTCCATAACTTGGGACAATACTGGGTCAACGCGAAGGTTTCTTTATCTGAGTAGCAGTGATGGGTGTATTCTCTACCTGTTCAAAGTAGAAGATTTCCTTTGGGCGCTATCTTGATGTTTGACTGGCAAAGGCAACTCGAGAGGCCATCTGCATTGCCGCAGCGTGGATTTCCGATATTTAATTTCATATGTGTGTGCTGAAAGTAACAATGCCCAACGTTGCATACGACTAGCAGCTAATGGGGGAATGCCTGTGTAGGGTCCAAAAATTGACGCCAGAGGTCGATGGTCTGTAAGAAGAGTAAACTTTTGCCCAAACAGGTACTGATGAAACTTCCGAATTCCAAAACAATTCCTAATGCCTCCTGCTCGATTTGGGCGTAGTTAGTTTCTGCTTTGCTTAGAGTGCGTGAAGCAAAAGCAATAGGTCTCTCTTCTCCTGAAGGCATAATGTGTGACACGACTGCTCCCACTCCATAAGGGGAGGCATCGCAGGCCAATTGCAGGGGTAAGGATGGATCAAAGTGCGTTAGAACTTCAGAATTTAACAATGCATCCTTAGCTTTGTTAAATGCAACATCACAGGCTTCAGTCCACTTCCAGGCCTTGTTCTGCCCAAGGAGCTCGTGAAGTGGTTTTAGCAGTGTGGCTAACTGTGAGATGAACTTTCCATAATAGTTCAGTAGTCCTAGAAACGAGCGCAGCTGGCTTACATTTCGTGGTGGGGGAGCCTCCACAATAGCTTTAACTTTTGCAGGGGCCTTATGAAGACCTGCAGAATCGATGATGTGTCCCAAATATTCAACGGAGGGCTTGAAGAATTCACACTTGTCTTTGCGAACTCGTAGGCCATACTCTTCCAATCTTTGTAGGGTAGCCTCTAAATTCTTTAAGTGATCCTCTTCATTTCTTCCAGTGACCAGGATGTCATCCAGATAGCACTGAACTCCTGACAAGCCACACAAGATCTGGTCCATAGCTCTCTGGAACAGGGCGGAGCCGATGTTATTCAAGGGTAGGCGACAGTATCGATAAAGCCCCTTATGAGTCACAATAGTCAACAGCTCTTGGGACTTTTCATCGACGTGCATCTGTAAATATGCTTGACTCAGATCAATCTTACTGAACTTTTGTCCCCCAGCCAGGCCTGCGAAGAGGTCATCGATGCGGGGAAGCGGGTATTGCTCTGCACACAACACTGGGTTGACAGTGACTTTAAAATCACCGCAAATCCGGAGAGAGCCATCTTTCTTCACTATTGGAACGATAGGAGTGGCCCATGAGCTATGGGTAACTGGTATTAGGACTCCATTGGTGACCAGGCGCTCCAGGTCTGCTTCAACCTTTGGCCTGATGGCATATGGCACAGTTCGGGCTTTCAGATATTTTGGTGGACTGCCAGGTTTAATGTTCAATGTCACAGTGATTCCCTTCATACTTCCCAAATCATCTCCAAAAACAGCAGCATGTTTCCTTCGTATAGGGTTAGACTGGTTTCTTCTTTAGTCATCCGGTGCACTTCTGCCCAGTTCAGTTGAATCTTCCCAAGCCAAGACCTACCCATTAAGGCTGGGTAGTTACCTCTCACCACAAACAGTGGCAATCTAGCAGCCTGTCCAGTGAGCTCCACCTTAACATCAATAGTGCCGACCATGGGCACAGCTTCTCCCGTGATAACGCCTTCAGAACAGTTTTTGGTGCCTTAAGCGGAAGATGCTGTAGCTTTTCTTTATACACAGTCTCAGAGACCAGCGAGACAGCTGCACCGGTGTCCAGTTCCATGCGTATAGGTTTGCCCTCCAATAAGGGGGTTACCCAGTATTCATGTGAGCCCGCTGCCAAAGACAAAACATGCAGTGGCACTTCCTCTTGTGATGAGGTGTCTCCTTGATCATCCTGGGTCTGCTCTAGAGTATGCAAGGTTCCTCTTTTGTCGGCCAGACCACAGGCCTCTTTTTCTTTTGTTTACAGGCACACTCAATGTGTCCCTTTGCCACAGTGTCGACACACCAGGTCCTTACACCAGCATTCTGATGCCTGGTGTCCTGGCTTACCACAGCGGTAACATTCTTGACTCTGCACAGTTTTGTGGGTCGGTTCTGTGACACTTTTTGCACCCTAGGGGTGCACTGATGTATTGTGCCTCCTTGTAGCCAGTTCCATGGAGACAGCAATATCAACAGCCTTCTGTAAGGTAAGCTGAGCCTCTGTCAGTAGGCGCTCCGTATAGCTTCACTGTACAGGCCACACACTAACCTGTCACGCAGGGCATCATGTAACATTTCTTTAAATTCACAGTGTTCTGCTAGCTTTTTAGAATGGCTACAAATTGTACAACTGTTTCATCTTCCTTTGGTCTCTTTGTGGAACCTATATCTTTCAGCAATTACCAGTGGTTTTGGTGGAAAATGGGACCCCAGGATTTCCACAATGTCACTGTAAGGTTTAGTTGCTGGCTTAACAGGGTGTAGTAAGCTGTGTAGCAGGGAGTAGGTTTTAGCTCCTACAACACTTAAGAATATTGGCACCTTCTTTGCTTCTGTAATGTCATTTGCAATAAAAAAAAGCTCAAAACGCTCAGTATACACATGCCACTGCTCTGTATTCTCATCAAAAGGCTCCAGAGGCCTGGTCAGAGTAGCCATGATTTTAGTTTCACTTTCACAGTCAGTGCAAAGAAGCAGCTTTTTTGTTTGTTTGTTCTTTACCTTGACTTCTACTTCCTTCTGTTACTGGAGCAGCACCGGAATCCCATCCTCGTCGCCACTTGTTGTATCCTTGGGGGCAGCCAGTTTAGGAAGAAATCACTTGAGGCCAGAGAGCAGACAGCTAACAAAACCACCATTTTATTTACAGACCATAATATTTCTAACTCAGTTGCCATAGCAACAGAAACCATGACAACCAAATACACAACAGAGGTGAGCTTCAGAAGTGTCTGAGGATAAACCCATTAATAATTGTGAAAGACTCAGATACTCCAGTGACAGGGGATGTACAGGGAGAGCATTGATGGGAAGGGCTGTTCATCCCAGGGCTTCTCCATACACAGAGAATTTTACAACTATAGCTTTTTCTGGTATAACTCCCACGGGGTCAGAGTCTTTGTCAGGTTTAGTCACAGATTCTAAGATCAGAAAGGACCACTGGGATCATCTAGTCTGACCTCCTGTATAACACAAGACAGAGAACTGCCCCCCAAATAATTCCTGTTTGAATTAGAGCATCTCTTTGAGAAAAACATCCACGCTTGATTTAAAAATTGCCAGTGATGGGCAAGCCACCACAAACCCGTAGTAAGTTTTTCCCATGGTAAATTATCCTCACTGTTAAAAATGTACACCTTATAGTTTGTATTGCTTTCAAAACAAGATAAAGTAAACCAGAAAAGGGCTCTCTTATACCAGAACATGAATATGCACAGGAACTTATATTGGTGTAAATGGAGAGGTATAATTCACCCCTTAGCTGATACGAGATACTTTCCCATGAAGTACCATAGCGGTAAGGACTGAGTTTCATGGGCAGGTGCTGGGTCAAGTCCATCTGCTTTGGGAACATGTCAGGTGCCCACAGCTTTCACACAGCTGCCTCTATTGCCTCAGCAGGAAATGACAAATGTTCACCCTGCAGGGAAGTTTGAGGCAGCTGAGAACTGACTGGCCGCCAGCATCCGCGCAGTGTGGTTGTGCCAGAGGAGCTTTATCACAAAATCCCCATCACAACTCGCACCCATTGCCCTTGATTGCAGTCTCACCGGAGGGCCAGAGCTAGAATGGGTCGTGGGACGCAGCCCTCGTACTCCTACAGCTGGTCTCAAAGACAGATTCTGCACATGAGCAATTGGCACAAGCACTTCTGGTCACACCGTCCAAAATGTTCGATAATTTGGGAGCCCAGCGTGAGACAGCTTAAGGAGTGACAGACAGACTGCGTTGAGCCCCACCTGCTGGAAATCAGCCCCTTTAAGATGGCCCCAAATTCACTAATCGTTTTAGGAAGTCTTGGTCTTTCTGCTTAACCATGTGATAAATCAAGCATGGTATTTAAAAACATCCCCATATACATGCTTTGTGTGTGTGTGTGTGTGTGTGTGTCTCTCTCTATCCCCATACATAGCCATCTATCTATATATCGATCTATCAATCAATAGCTCTCTCTATCACAGGCTCTATGCAGATGACTCCTTCAAGTCTTTGTTAAATCACTAGCCTAGAGAGGAGCCCTGATCATTTCTTCCCGTGTGGAGCTGTTTGCCCTTTCAGGGTCTGTGTGAATGAGGCAGCTGCAGGATATGTGCAGCGGGAGCATTTCTTTATGCACATGTTCTTGCTTCACATATCAGCTGTGTTGGAAGCTCTGCTGGGGATGCAGGGATTGAGTTCCTCTTCTTCACATCCTGCTATGTGCTGTGCATGGTCCTGTCATCAACCTCCCCTTCACCCACCCATGGTGGAGACTTTCCTGTTCCTGGTTCCAGTCTGGGTTGGGGTCACTCCAAGTGAAAGCTCCTGAGCCATTTCTCTGTCACAAGAGAACCGACCCGCTTACACAGTGGCCTGATCCCAAGGCCAGTGAGGTCAGTGGAGTCTTTCCATAGACACCAAGGAGCTTTGCATCAGACCCTTTCTGGGCAGCATTGTCTGAGCTACAAGCAGGGCCCAGCTGCCACCCAAGGGTGCCAGCAGCTCAGCCTGACCCACAGCCCTGGGGGTCACTCTGGACGGAGCCACCACAATGCAGTAATCTCCAAAGTGAGAGTTTTTGTCCAAATATTTTCATTATTTCCAAAGATTTCATTTTTTCAAAGAAAACATTAAAACTGTTTGGTGGGGTGAGTTCTAAAAATAAAACTGGAAAATGAAAAGAAAAAAATGAAAATTTACATAAAAAAAGTGTTTTGGATAATTTTATAAAGTTTCAGCTTTTGGATTTCCTCCTCCATTTTCACCATTTTGCCACCAAGAAAGGTGGAAAAAACAGCAAATATTTTAAAAAATATTTTTTACAAAAAGTTTTGAAATAATGATATTTTTAAAAAGAGCAAAACATATTTACCTTTTTCACGCTGCTGTTTTCTGGGCACTGCTTATAACAGGTAGTCTCAACCTGTGCTCCACTGACCCTTACCTGAGCTATGCTGATGATCCCTCAAGCATCTGAACTACCCCAAACATCCCCTGTCCAGCTGCTCTGATCTGAGCTCCCCACCTCCTCAGAGGTCACTTCTGGAGGCTCTTTCTCAACTGCCTTGTGTTCTTCCCCCCGACCCCGGCAGTGGGGAGGTGATTCGAGAGGGAACCAGGGTAGGAGAAAGGGACCTTCTGCCCGTCTCTCAGCAGGGACAGCAGACTCCTCAGAAACCCAGAATGAGAAGAGAAGGGAAGTCATGGCAGACTCTGTAGAAGTGGCTGGAGCTGGATGTGGAGGATGGGGCGGGTGGAGACTAAGGAGGTGGGGAAGCCAGTGCAGAACTGTGATTGCTGTTCTCTGGCGGTGAAATTCACCTATGTGCAGGGGGTCCTACACAACCCCATTTATGTCCAACTCAAGCCCAGAGGGTGAATTTCCCCTGGGGGAGCTGGGTCCTTCTCCTCATGGACTGGAGAAAAGAGTGTAGCAAAAGATTCAGACTCATCCAACATCCCAGGCCCCACAATCACCCAGTGACCTTTCACTCTGGCCCAGCTGTGCCTTTAGCCAGAGGCTGTCTCGGTCCCTGGGCAGTGAGATGGGACAGGAGGTGTTTCCTCAGTGATATGTTTAGACTCAAACAAGCAAACCAGACCCTTTCAGTTCTCAATTTTGCAGGCCTAAATAGAGACGCTGTGGCCAGGGCAAGGAAAGGGGGCGGTGCAGGGTAGGAAACAGGGAGCAGTGATTAATATCAGACCTGAGGAGAGGACAGAGCAGGTTGGAGAGAGGCTGAAATGTGTGCTGCCTGAGCGCTGCAGACTCCAGGGTGCCTGGCAACAGGAAGAGGAGCTGGGTGGAGACTCCAACCCTGGGGAGCAGAGTGGGGCAGATCAGAGCAGAGAGAGAGACCAGAGCTTCCCTTCCGAAGTCAGACAGGGCAGAGGGGGCAGGTGGGAGCAGGAGCGACTGTGGATTGTCCTCCTGATCTCATCAGGAGAAGAAGCTGCTGGGCTGTTTCCATCCTGATCGGTTCCTCCCGGTGCCCCGATGATCCTGTCTCTCTGTCTCTTGCTGCCCGGTGAGTATGCGGGAACCCTGCGCTAAGTCGTAGCAAGTTGGAAGGAAACAAAACTGAGAGCAGCCCCTGGCCTAGACAGCCAGCAACTCCCGTTTAGTGGGAGAGAAATGGGAGCCAGTGTAAACACCGAGTGTGAGAGCTGCTGGGCCAGATCGGTGTCGTTCCACTGGAGTCAGGCCGGTTTTCACCAGCTGAGGATCTGGCCCTCTAGAGAGCTGAAGGGAAAGGCGGTTCCCAGCTCAGCCAAGGTCTGCGTGCCATGCCCCAGATCTAACATCTTGCCTGGTTTGCTTCTTTACCAAAACACAAATCAGCAATTTTTTCCTATTAAAGGCAGTTTTTGTCTCTGAAGAGGGACCTCAGAAAAGGGAGAGATTTTATCTCCAGCACTAACCGCACGGCACCTTTCTGTTCCCAGCGCTGAGTTCCAGCAGCCAGGAGATATGTTCAGTACCCGGTGAGTCCGTCTGTCTTTCTGTCCCCATTCTACCCAGGGCATTTACCCCTCTGTTTTCAGGCCTCCAGCCACCACCCCTTTGGCTGCTCCCTGCTCACTGTGGTGTCAGCAGCAATGGCCCGGGAAGGTGCGCGGGGCTGTGTGGGATTCGAGCAGGATCTGACCAACCCTCCCTGTCCCATTGCCTCTCAGCTCTGGTCTGATAGGGGGCTGGTGTGACACATGGGTGACACATGGGGTGACACATGAGTGACACATGGCTGGGGTGAAACAGGGGTCCACAACCCATCCCACCCTCAGGTCACTAGCTCTGGTAAGCAGAGAACACCATAGCTCTGGCCCCAAGGGATTTACCTTCCCATGGCATCAGCTCCCAGCCCTTCATGGCCGCAGGTTTCTCCCATGCAGCTCACCCCCACATGGACTCAGCCTGCACCTTGTCCATAAATGTCAGCCGCACTGCTAATAGTCAGCAGGTGGAATTCGAAAGGGTATGGCCAGAAGGGACCATTTTATAAACCAGGCTGAGCTCCCATATGACCTGGCCAGGAAGCTGCACCCAGTGACCCTGCACCCAGTGCAGCAGGGGCTGGCTGAGTTGCTTCTTTGCTGGCTGCCTGGGCAAGGCAGCAGCAAGGGGTGGGACAGAAAGCCAAAGCGCCACCACACGGGACTGAAGCCAAAGCCTGATCAACTTAGCTTTGTGGTGCTCTCTTTGGTGTGGGGCCCTGGGCAAATGCCCGGCTTGCTACCCCAGGGGCGGCTCTAGGGATTTTGGCACCCAAGCATGGCAGGCAGGCTGCCTCCGGCGGTTTGCCCGCGGAGGGTCCGCTGGTCCTGCGGCTTTGGCGGACCTCTGCAGGCAAACCTCCGTAGGCAGCCTGCCTGCCTCCCTCGCGGAGCCGGCAGAGCGCCCCCTGCAGCTTGCCGCCCCAAGCACGTGCTTGGCATGCTGGGGCCTGGAGCCACCCCTGGCTACCCCCTAACTCTGGCCCTGGCTTTTATATACAGAAAACAGTTGTCGTGGTACAGCTGGGTCATGGAGTTTTTAGAGCATGTGGTGGGATGGAGCAGGGGCTCAGAAAGAAGAAGGTTGAGACCCTCTGCCCGAGACAGCCCTCAATGGCCAGGGGCCGGTCTTGCTGAGGGGTCGCCTCTCCCAGCTGTACTGCTCCAGCTATGTCAGCCGGGTGCCCGCCAGGGCCCTTTGTTCTAGGAGAGTGTGCAGTGCCAGACAATTGGAGCCCAGCCCACTGAGCCTCCAAGCCCTTCCACAACCCAAATGATCCCACTTAATGAAGCTTCCGGTCACCAGAGAGAGTTCATCTCCCATCTGCCCAGTTGAGCTGTAATCAGACCCTCCAACCACGATGTGGCACAGACCCATCTGCCATTTGCATCCTGTCCCACCAACAGTGCTGGGCGCCACCAACGCCCCACTGATAGTGTTGACCCATTCCCCTTCCCAGGCACTCTCCGTGGCCCCATCCTCTACCTGAGCCAGACGTCTGCCCAGCCAGGGACTCCATGCGGCTCCAGTGCTCCGTGCTGTCCCAGCTCCTGGCCACCCGCATCATCTTCTGCAAGGACGGGAGGAGGTTTCATCCCAGCGGGTTCAGAGGAGAAGGTCACCTACAACTATGACCATGTGGTGTCCAGGAACAGTTCTGGGAGTTACTCCTGCGAGTACGAGATCAAGGACAGCGATAACCAGGTGATCAGATACCAGCTCAGCCCTGCCCAGCAACTCAGCATCACAGGCAAGTGGGGGTGATGGCAGAGTGAGAATGACAATTAAATAATAATCCCCTGGAAATCCAAATGCTGAATTTCATCAAAATCTGAAAAAAAAAATTATCACAAAACATCTTTTTTCAAAATTTGACACAGGGACCCCCCCACACTCCACCCCCATTTTAACCCATCTCAGCTCAGACAGCTCAACACAGGCAGGTGGGGTCAGGGACATCATAGAAATGTCTGGCTGGAAGGGACCTCAAGATGTCATCAAGTCCAGCCCCCTGCACTGAGGCAGGACCAAGTGAAGCTGGACCATCCCTGCCAGGAGTTTGTCCAATCTGTTTTGAAAAACCTCCAATGACAGGTATTCCACAACCTCCCTTGGAAGCCTATTCCAGAGCTTCACTAGCCCTATAGTTAGAAAGTTTTTTCTACTGTCTAACCCAGGGGTCGGCAACCTTTCAGAAGTGGTGTGCCAAGTCTTCATTTATTCACGCTGATTTAAGGTTTCGTGTGCCAGTAATACATTTTAACATTTTTAGAAGGTCTCTTTCTAGAAATCTAGAATATATAACTAAACTATTGTTGTATGTTAAGTAAATAAGGTTTTTAAAATGTTTAAGAAGCTTCATTTAAAATTAAATTAAAATGCAGAGCCCCCTGGACCGGTGGCCAGGACCCAGGCAGTGTGAGTGCCACTGAAAATCAGCTAGTGTGCCAAAGGCGGCACGTGTGCCATAGTTTGCCTACCTCTGGTCTAACCTAATCCTCCCTTGCTGCAGATTAAGCCCATTATTGCTTCTCTTACTTTCAGTAGGCACTGAGAACAATTCATCACCGTCCAGCAAGTTAAAAAAGGATGGATTGGAAGAATAGACTATAAGGTGGATAGAAAGCTGGCTAGATTGTTGGGCTCAGTGGGTAGTGATCAACAGCTCGATCAACGGTATCAAGCAGCGTGCCCCAGGGGTCGGTCCTGGGGCCGGTTTTGTTCAACTTCTTTATTAATGATCTGGATAACGGGATAGATTTCACTCTCAGCAAATTTGTGGATGACACTAAGCTGGGGGAGAGGTAGATAAGCTGGAGGGTAGGGCTAGGATCCAGAGTGACCTAGACACATTGGAGGATTGGATCAAAAGAAATCTGATGAGGTTAAACAAGGACAAGTGCAGAGACCTGCACTTAGGACGGAAGAATCCCATGCACCACTACAGGCTTGGGATCGACTGGCTAAGCAGCAGTTCTGCAGAAAAGGACCTGGGTATTACAGTGGATAAGAAGCTGGATATGAGTCAGCAGTGTGCCCTTGTTGCCAAGAAGGCTAATGGCATATTGGGCTGCATTAGTAGGAGCATTGCCAGCAGATCGAGGGAAGTGATTATTCCCCTCTATTCGGCACTAGTGAGGCCACATCTGAGTATTGCATCCAGTTTTGGGCCCCCACTACAGAAAGGATGTGGACAAATTGGAGAGATTCCAGCGGAGGGCAACAAAAATGATCAGGGGGCTGGGGTACATGACTTATGAGGAGCAGCTGAGGGAACTGGACTTGTTTAGTCTGCAGAAGAGAAGAGTGATGGGGGATTTGAGAGCAGCCTTCAACTACCTGAAGGAGGGTTCCAAAGAGGATGGAGCTCAGCTGATCTCAGTGGTGTGCTCAGAACAAGGAGCAATGGTCTCAAGTTGCAGTGGGGGAGATCTAGATTGGATATGAGGAAACATTATTTCACTAGGAGGGTGGTGAAGCACTGGGTTACCTAGGGAAATGGTGGAATCACCACAGTTAGAGGTTTTTAAGGTCAGGCCTGACAAAGCCCTGGCTGGGATGATTTAGTTGGTGTTGGTCCTGCTTTGAGCAGCGGGCTGGACTAGATGACCTACTGAGGTCTCTTAAAACCCTAATCTTCTATGATTCGATGATTCTTTATAAGACACCATAACATATTTGGAGACCGTTATCAGATCCCCACTCAGGCTTCTTTTCTCAAGATTAAACAGTCCCAGCTTTTTAACCTTTCCTCCTAGATCAGGTTTTCTAAACCTTTGATCATTTTTGTTGCTCTCCTCTGGACTTTCTCCAATTTGTCCACATCTTTCCTAAAGTGTCACACGCAGAACTGGACACTGTACTTCAGCTGAGGCCTCATCGGTGCCAAGCAGAGCGGGCCAATGACCTCCCATGTCTTACATACAATGTTAGCCCTTTTCACAACTACGTCCCATTGCTGACTTGTTGCCCTGGAATTTGACATTCCTGCATGTATCCCAGAACTTGACAGCGCTGCAGTCAGTCATTTTATATGTGTAGCCACTGTTGGCTGAAACCAAACATCACATAGCTGGCAATAATGTGAGACAAGGTCAGACAAGGGAAGACTTGCAGTTTGTTAATCAGAATGGGAGGATGGGATAGAAAGTTGCAGAGGAAAGTAAGTGAATAGCAAGCTTGGTTTTAAATGCCTCCGATATATTGTTGTTATGGCTAAAAATACTAGAAATGTTTTGAGATGATGAGCAGCGTGTTGAAATTAGGACAATTGCTGACTCAGTAGAGGTCATTATGCTGACCCACTAGGAGTCAGTGCTGGTTATGTGCTTTGTTAGAGTAACAGTAAATACCACCAAGAAACTTTTCTCAGGACAAGGAGCTGACATCTAAACTCCCCATCAGCTGGATAGAAAGAGGGCCCCTGGAAGTCCGGCTGGTGATTACTCAAAACCATCTCAGACTGTGGGTAACTATGTCTGGGATATCCTAAGCCTATTGCGTATGGGTGTGTGTTAAAATCTAAACAATTGTAATTTTAGATAAGAGCATGCTTACTTGTATAAATCATTTATCAGATGGAAATTGCTGTGAAACAGTTAGCTTACCACTATTTTAGGTTCTGAAAACCCCAAGTAACAGACTCAGATTCAGTTTGTGATCCACTCTAACCCCAGGCCCCTTTCAGCAGCACGGCCACCAGCCAGGTATTGCCCATGGTGTAGCTGCATGAGGGCAGCATATGGGCCTGGAGTGGGGCCATGCTCTGCTCTGATCTCTTGTGTATTTGTTGCCTAGATGGTGACTCCAGCGGTGATGTCGGTGGTTCCTCCCCACAAGGTAAATTATTCTGAAGCATTTCTTTATTCTGGGGCTCTATTTGGAGAAAGGCGGGTCCTGAGCTGGGCAACCCGCAGTCTGAGTGTGAACGCCATGACAATGGATGTATAGGAAACACAATAGGGTGATAGGCTCATCCAATGCAGCACTGTCTCCCTGCATCTCTCTCAGGCTTTAACCAGCATTGCTGAGCTGGGCTGCATCTTTGCAGTGCAGGAAACTGGCTCTTTCAAAGGGGGAATCCCAAACCCTTCTGATGGGCAAGTTTCATCTAGAGTTCACTGACCCACTCTGCTAAACTGGCATTAAGTGAATTATTTCCTCCTGTTCACTCACTGTATTTGTTGTTGCTCTGGCAGGAGGTACCAGATGCACCGTCACACCAGGGCTCACAAGTTCTTCTCTCTGGGTAATTAGTTGTTTACGCCTATGCTCCAGTCCTGGAACAGAGGTGTCACACTCAGCATGTGGGCAAACCTCTTTCAGGAATCTCAGACCAGCACCAGTGCCTGGTTCCTGGCAGCAACCAAGCCCCAGGAATGGACCTTAGCAGAGCCCAAACCTGGCTGTTTGTCCCCAAAGCGTCTGCACCAGCAAACCAACACCTAAACTGTATATCTACAAAGACTGTGTGTACAGCTCCCATGGCAAGGAGAAGATGGTGTCAGACTTTGGGTAACAGCACCATCTAGTGACTCCAGCCAGAGCGATACTAATGATATCTGTAAAAAGCAACAGAGTTCTGTGGCACCTTATAGGCTAACAGATGTATTGGAGCATAAGCTTTCATGGGTGATACCTGCCTCTGGAAATTTCCACCAATATGTCTGCTAGTCTATAAGGTGCAACAGGACTCTTTGTTGCTTTTTACAGATTCAGACTAACATGGCTGCCCTCTGCTACTTGACACTTATGTTATCTGTGCCTCAAAAGCTAGTGGGAACACAGCATTTTGGTCCTGCAAGAAATACTGACCTTTCAAATTTTATTTTCATCCTGAATGAGGATGAAAAGTCAAAATTTCAGATTTTTCATGGAACAGAAGAAACTCAGCACATTTTGATTCAGAAACATCAAAGCGCTTTGTCAATAGGTTTTCATTTTGAAGAAACAGAACTTTCTGATGGAAAACTGTTCCATTAAATAATTTTGGACGAGCTCTGCACAAGTCTCTGCATGCCATACAGATCTCAGTCCCATTAGGTCACTTTCTTTAGAACTCAGTCAGCCTGCCGGTGGGGACTTGCTGGTGCCTGCTGGGAGAGGCCATGCCCCTGGCGGTTCTTGCCGAGGGCCGGATATACAGTTCGTGTTGGGCATTACAATCCCTGCCATCGTGGTTCTGGCTGTGGTACTTTATCTTCTGGGAAAGAAAGGTGGGTATGACAGTGAGGCCAAACCGTATTATCAAAAGTAGACAGATGTGGCAGAGACAACCCTGCAGCGTGTCTGGGACTGGGAAGAGAGATGATCAAAGACACAATGAAACTTATCATTTGTTTTTGGGAAGCTGGCTGGAGAGAGAGATCAAAGAGATCATAGAATATCAGAGTTGGAAGGGACCTCAGAAGCTCATCTAGTCCAACTCCCTGCTCAAATCAGGACCAATTCCCAACTAAATCATCCCAGCCAGGGCTTTGTCAAGCCTGACCTTAAAACCTCTAAAGAAGGACATTCCATTACCACCGTAGGTAACCCATTCCAGTGCTTCACCACCCTCCTAGTGAAAAAGTTTTTCCTAATATCTTACCTAAACCTCCCACACTGCAACTTGAGATCATTACTCCTTGTTCTGTTGTCAGGTACCACTGAGAACAGTCTAGATCCATCCTCTTTGGAACCCCCTTTCGGGTAGTTGAAAGCAGCTATCAAATCCTCCCTCATTCTTCTCTTCTGCAGACTAAATAATCCCACTTCCCTCAGCCTCTCCTCATAAATCATGTGCTCCAGCCCCCTAATCATTTTTGTTGCCTTCTGCTGGACTCTTTCCAATTTTTCCACATCCTTCTTGTAGAGTGGGGCCCAAAACTGGACACAGTACTCCAGATGAGGCCTCACCAATGCTGAATAGAGGGGAACGATCACGTCCTTCAATCTGCTGGCAGTGCTCCTACTTATGCAGCCCAAAATGTCGTTAGCCTTCCCGTTGAGCCCGATGATCTAGCCAGTTTTCTATCCACTTTATAATCCATTCATCCAGCCCATACTTCTTTAACTTGCTGAAAAGAATACTGTGGAAAAATGATTAATACTATGGATAGATGATGAATACTGTGGATGATGAAAGGGATTATCATTATGATTAATTATTTGTATTACAGTAGCACCTTGTAGCCCTTGTCAGGGATCAGAGCCCCACTGCATCCACTGCTGCACAGATTAGTAATAAAGAGGGCAGTTCCTGCCCCATACATGGTCACATCTAAGACTCAGCCAGGGGTGTGTGTCTGGATGGAATATCAACACACAGATAACTAAGGCTGCAGTTCATGAAGGAATCCCCAAGTCAGGAAGGGCTCCTAAGTATGTTTCTGTGTGTAAGTACTTTCCTGAATCAGGGCCTAACAGCTCTGAAAATAGAGCTCTGGACACAGCTCTGTCCTGCCAACTTTTCCTCACACAGTGTCCCCACCTCAAGCTTTCACAGCACTCGAGTCACCCCAACAATCTCGAGACTGGCTTAAAACTCATGGGATTTCCAACAAGTCATCAAAGTGGGTTCTTTGTATCTTCCTGTGGGATTTGATCTTTGTGGGGTCTCTCAGATCACATTTTGAGGCTTTTCTCTCCAGCCATGAGGGCTATAAATTTACATATATTTTTTTTAATGAAAGCCGAGTTTCTCACTGAACCCCCTGACTGGGGCTTTATGTAGAACAAATGCTGTGAGACTGGCACTAAAATGGTCAGACTTGGCCTCACCACTCCCGGGGGCAGTCACTGGGGCTGGTGGAGGAGAGCGCTGGGCTGGGCTGTGGGGATGGGGCTCTGCATCAATACGATGATGAATTTGGGCCACTTCATTCAGTTTCTCTCTCTCTCTCCCCCCATGAGGAAACATGTCGTGTCTGATATCACATTGTTTCTCTGCCTTCCAGTCATGTCTCTACCAAGGGATCAAAGGTAGGAGGAGATTATTCCCTCTCCTGTCTTGTTTCCATTCTGGGTCCTTTCTCTCGGCCTCACTGAAGGACCAGCTTGGCCACTCCAGCCTCACAGTGGAGCTCAGCTCTCCGGCTGTGGGGAGCGGGGGTCCAAAAAAGAGTCACCGTGGCTAAACAACAAAGTAAAAGAAGCAGTGAGAGGCAAAAAGTATCCTTTAAAAAGTGGAAGTGAAATCCTAGTGAGGAAAGTAGAAGGGAGCATGAACACTGGCAAATGAAGTGTAAAAATACAATTAGGAAGGCCAAAAAAGAATTTGAGGAACAGTTAGCCAAAGACTCAAAAAGTAATAGCACATTTTTTTTAAGTACATCAGAAGCAGGAAGCCTGCTAACCAACCAGTGGACCACTGGATGATCAAGGTGGTAAAGGAGCACTCAAGGATGATAAGGCCATTACGGAGAACCTAAATGAATTATTTGCATTGGTCTTCATGGCTGAGTATGTGAGGGAGATTCCCAAACTGGAGCCATTCTTTTTAGGTGACAGATCTGAGGAACTGTCCCAGATTGAGGTGTCATTAGGGGAGGTTTTGGAACAAATTGATAAATTAAACAGCAATAAATTGCCAGAACCAGATGGTATTCACTCAAGAGTTCTGAAGGAACTCAAATATGAATTTGCAGAACTACCAACTGTGGTAGTTAAATCAGCTTCTGTACCAGATGCATTCAAAGAAGTGGGCTATAGCCCACGAAAGCATATGCTCAAATAAATTTGTTAGTCTCTAAGGTACCATAAGTACTCCTGTTCTCTTTGTACCAGATGACTGGAGGATACCTAATGTGATGCCAATTTTTAAAAAGAGCTCCAGAGGTGATCCTGGCAATTACAGGCCTGTAAGCCTGACTTCAGTACTGGGCAAACTGGCTGAAACTATAATAAAGAACAATATTGTTAGACATATAGATGAACATAATTTGTTGAAGAAGAGTCAAGATGGTTTTATTAAAGAGAAATCATGCCTCACCAATCTACTAGAATTCTTTGAGGGGGGTCAACAAGCATGTGGACCAAGGAGATCCAGTGGATATACTGTACTTAGATTTTCAAAAGCCTTTGACAAGGTCCTCACCAAAGGCTCTTATGCAAAGTAAGCTGCCATGCAATAAGAGGGAAGGTGCTCTAGTGGATTGGTATCTGGTTAAAAGGTAGGAAACAAAGGGTAGATATAAATGGTCAGTTCTCAGAATGGAGAGTGGTTAATAGTGATGTCCCCAGGGGTCTGTTCTGGAACCAGTCCTATTCAACATATTCATAAATTATCTGGAAAAGGGGTAAACAGTGAGGTGGCAAAATTTGCAGATGATACAAAATTACTAAAGATAATTAAGACCCAGGCAGACTGCGAAGAGCTACAAAAGGATCTGTCAAAACTGAGTGACTAGGCAACAAAATAGCAGATGAAATTTAATGTTGATAAATGCCAAGTAACGCACATTGGAAAGCATAATCCAAGCTATACAGATAAAATGATGGGATCTAAATTAGCTGTTACCACTCAAGAAAGAGATCTTGGAGCCACTGTGGACAGTTTTCTGAAAACATCCACTCAATGTGCAGTGGCACTCAAAAAAAAAAAAAAAGGAACAGAGTGCTGGGAATAATTAAGAAAGGGATGATAATAGGACAGAAAATATCATGGTGCCCATATCTTGAATACTGTGTGCAGATGTGGTCACCCCATCTCAAAAAAGATATATTGGAATTGGAAAAGGTTCAGAAAAGGGCAACAAAATGATTAGGGTATGGAACAGCTTCCGTATGAGGAGAGATTAATAAGACTGGGACTTTTCAGCTTAGAAAAGAGATGGCTAAGGGGAGATATGACTGAGGTCTATAAAATCATGACCGGTGTAGAGAAAGTATTGTTTACTACTTCTCATAACACAAGAACTATTGGTCACCAAATGAAATTAGTAGGCAGCAGGTTTAAAACAAATAAAGGAAGTATTTCTTCACACATCGCACAGTCAACCTGTGGAACTCCTTGCCAAAGGATGTTGTGAAGGCCAAGGCTATAATAGGGTTCAAAAAAGAACTAGATAAATTCATAGAGGAAAGGTCCATCAATGGCTATTAGCCAGGATGGGCAGGAATGGTGTCCCTAGCCTCTATTTGCCAGAATCTGGGAATGAGAGACAGGGGGTGGATCACTTTATGATTACCTGTTCTGTTCATTACCTCTGGGGCATATGGCCATTGTTGGAAGACAGGATACTGGGCTAGATGGACCTTTGGTCTGACCCAGTAGGGCCATTCTTATGTTCTTATGTTTATTCTGGAGGAAGTTTTGAAAAGGCCAGGGCAGAATGAACTTCCTGGTCGGGATGGGATCTGGGGATTAGGAGGAGACACTTTAAGGAAGGGGTATGCCAAAGCAGCATGTTCCCATCGAATTCACTGGCACCAGAGCGACTTCATTTGAAAATCACCCCCGGGGGTTTCAAAGACTGAAGGTGACCCTGTTTTACACTCAGGGTGTGTTGGGCTGGTTGGCCACAAAGTGGCACTGAGTGACCCAGCCAGCTCCCTTGAACTGGGTCTCTTCTTTGGGGCAGGGCTGGGAGTGGCCAGGCCTGGCTGGGAGCCAACGGTCTCCAGTCCATCCAGCTGTTGTGACTAACACCCAATGTTAGCTCCATCAGCTGCAGAGGGTTTAGTGCAAGGTTCAGCACGTTCACACACAGACGTCCCCTAAAACACCCACAGATGGTTCCCTCACAGCGGCCCGTGATTTCGCTATGGTCTGTTCATGGGGCAGCCGTAGCGCTCCCCTGCCTGATGGCGAGAACCAGGCAGCAGGAACACCCGTGGAGATTCAGTGCACACCATATGTGTGAACAACGCGCTGTGCAGAGGGGGCTCTGAGCTGATCGCTTCTGCAGCACAGACCAGCGGGACCAACTCATTGGCTGCCCTCAGTGTCAGGGGAGTTGCTGAGTGCTGCTGGTTCACTGTCTGCTCACCACCCTGTCAGGGGGTTCTCAGGGACCCCTTCCCCACCCTTCACACACACAAACTCTGCAGGGACCCCAAAGAGAATGTCTAAGGGTTGCTCCCGGTTGCTCTTGTGCCAGCATCTGCCATTCAGGGCTCCCCCCGACTCCTGCTCCCTTTCCCCTCTATTCCTTCTGCAGCCAGCCGCCCTTCTGAGGGCCACAGCACCCATACACTGGTTCCAGGGCCAGCTCTAGGCACCAGCATTCCAAGCTGATGCTTGGGGTGGCAGTCTGCAAGGGGCGGCAGTCCCTGTTGTTCTCCCCCAAGCTATGTTTAGCTGTCCACGGCGGCTTCAGCTAAACATAGAAGCTGCCGCCGAATTGCTGCAGCCACAGAAAAGCACCTGCCGCCCTAAGGGGACAGGGACTGCCCCCGCTGCCTGTGGTGGCAATTCGGCACGCTGCTTGGGGTGGCGAAAACTGTAGAGCTGGCCCTGACTGGTTCTAAACCTGCCTGCCCCATGCTGGCCTCACTGCTACGTAGCTGGGAGCATATTCATGAGCTGCACATTGCTCCAAGAGGGATTCCAGGAAATCTACATGGTCCCGACCCAGACAGACATGATAAGGGGAGAAGCCAGCCCTGGGGGTGGGACAGAGAGTTCCCAGGTGGGAGATGAGGCAATCCATGGGGTGACCAGCTGGACACAGAGAAGGAAAGGCGCATGGGGAGACTAGAGGCAGTTTCCAGACTATGCCAGTGTCCAACCCAGCCTGGGTCCCCAGTGCAGCAACTCTGCCAATAAAACTTGTGGGGGTAATGGGGACATGACACATGGACTCTCAGTACTGGGAGCCCCCACTCCAACTTCCAGCAGGGTATGTTCCCTGCCTTCCTCCTGTGCTCCCCACCTGTAGGCTCCTTAGCTGCCTCTCTTCAAATATTCCTTTCCTCCTTCTTCCTGCCTTATGACCAGTCTCTCTCTACAAACACTCCCACCCTGCTCTCCTCGGACATGGGAGCTGGTTAGCAGACTAGGCCAGAAGTGGGGCTCTGAGGCTGTATTTCCACAATATGCAAATACATTAAAGTCGAGCCTTAACAATGCATGTTCAGCCTTTGTGCAATGAGGAGACCTGGGCTAAAAATCCAGTTTTATTTGGGTGAAAAAATTTCAAATAAACAATTTTCTGACTAAAAATTTCTAAGTGAAACAAAACAAAAGTGTCCATTCAAAAGAAAACAAAATGAATATTTTGTTTTAAGATTTTTTTCATTGAAAATTTCATTGGATTTAATAGTTTGGCCAAACATTTTGTTAAACTATTGTTCATGAAAAAAAAAATCTGTTGAAAAATGACACCCAGTTGTAACTTTGTGAAAATGACCAGGTTCTCTTCTGTCCTAAAGTTTCAGGAATTTTCAGTTCCTTGCCACCCCCCCCTCCTCCCAATCATAACTCCATGCTGACCTAGTGGGGTTTTGGTTAGTTGGTTCTGGGCCATTTTGCTGAAGTAGAACAGGACGTTCAAGTCTCATCTTTATTAGATGTTCCCTCTGTAAATGGTAAAGCCATCATGTTCCCTGATTATCCAGAAGTTGGATTTGCTGCCTTTCCACTGAGTGTGAGCTGATTGGAGATGTAAGGTCCTAGTAGGAAAACAAGCCATAGGAAGAAATCTCCTCACAGCTGGACCTCTGAAAACAGACTCAGTGTCATCAAGGTGACAGAGAGAGAGCACACGGTGTCACTGATACCCCCTGTCCTTATTACTCCCCACAGAGAACGAGCCCAGCATGACACCAGCAACTCTGCTGAAGATCATATTCAATGTAAGAGTTTTTGTAGAGTATCAGGGTTACCAGGGTTGGGGGAGAAATGTGGGGACTGGGGGAAAATCTGTTAATTGGTGGGGGATGGACAGATCCCACTGTCTGATCAGACTGTCTGGCCAAGAGTTACAACAACAAATTGCCTGGGATCAAACTGAATTATGAGAAAGAGATCTCAGGATGCCAGGGCTCGTGCAGCTGAGTCCCTCCGGTTCCTTTGTTCCACCCTTTGCCTGTAATCCCCAGTCCTGTGTTGCCATGGCTTAGGGGACTGAGCCAAAGGGTTACCATTTCCAGTCCTTCATGGAAAGGGCACATCCCGGGGAAAGCTCCCAATGGAAAGTGTTCCACCGCCTTCCCTGAGAGCTGGGTGCAAGAGTGCCTCATGGGAGCTGTAGTCCAGGTGTCTACTGCTCCTGGTCTCCTCTTTGAGCCAGGCTCTCTGATTCTCCCATGATGCACCACTTTCTCCCTTTTTGGTGACTGGAACTAATACATCGTGGGAGTCCCTGGTTGCAGTGCATCATGGGAGATGAAGCCCAGCGATCCAACCTCCTGCAGGGGACAATATGAGCACACTGCAACTGAACTACAAGTCCCATGTGGCACCATGGTGGTATTTTGAATCAGAATATTTCTAGATTTTGCCAAAATATTTCAGTTTTGGGGAACTTCTTTTTTTAACAAAATCTTGAAATTTTCTGCTGAAAGCCGACTCTGTTTGTGACTAAATAACTCTGTCAAAAACCCAGACAGACCGTTTACTGAACATCTTCAACAGCCATGTTAAATACTCTCTTCTGGTATCCCCAGCAACTCTGCTCAGGATCAAGCTCCATTATGCTCAGTGCTGCCTATGGGGGAGCCCTGGCTGGGGGAAAGGTGGAGTTGGGGGGGTTATAATTCGTGCCCAGCAAAGTGCCTTCCCTTAGAGGCATTTACACCCAAATGACCATGTGTAACTGTCATTCTCTCCCCAGACGCCTCCGTGAATTGGTTGAGAAGCTCCAGGGTGAGTCACAGCTTTTAATAATGACAAAGCGTAGTGATAGAAAAGAGCGATCTGTTTGCCCATTCCAGCTCAGCAGTGACCCATGGGCTTGAAACATGGATTTACTCAGGATTCCCAGGGTTCAGATTGTGTCTGTTACCTTGGTCTCACTTCTGCTACCTCCTCTACCCAGGAGCAGGTAGCTGACTCCCACATCTGCTGTTAGCCTTGCTAGTCAGACCCTGCCCCCTCAGACACACAGACCCACATCCAGGCAAGAGGAAAACATCCTTCCCAAACTCCACACCACAGCTTGAAAATCTATCCGGATACAGAGGGGCTTTCCCCACCAGCCTCTGCAGTCAGACAAACAACCAAATCCCTCAGGAAAACACTCCTCTCTGTCAGTTTGGTCATTTGTGTTCTCACAAAGTACCACCTGGCAATTTTCTGGTCTCAACTTCTCTGCTATCGCAGGCATTGGAGCTGCATCCTGATTTAAAGAGACACAGTTACTTTCCACAAACTTATCAGAAATAGCATCCTGAAAACTGGGACCTGGATCGAGGAACCCTCTGCCACCCCTTTCTCTGTCCCTGAGAAGTCAGCTGTGTGACTTTTCCTCCAGGAGGTCAGGTACGCAGTTCCTTCTCAAAACCTGGGTCAGAGGCTGAGTGCCTGGGTGCACAGAGGCTGACTCAGCCATCCTCCTAGTGTTCTGGGCATCCTGCCCCAAGTGACTAGTGAAGAGACATTCTTGTACCCCCACCACTATTTCTTCCCCTGTTTCCTCCTCTGGGCCCCCTCCTAAGACACAGTTCTCTGTGCTCCCTACGAACAGTTCTATCCCTTGTTCATCTGCAAAACTCTGCCAGCTAACAACTCGGACAATTTCCTTAATCACTGACAACACCTTTACTGCCCCTGTGCCTGAGGGCATGTTGCTTTCTGCTGGAAAGGAGCTAGTCTCAATCCCTCCCATACTTGGAAGCACCCTTCTTCCCTGTGTTACAGAGTCACAGGAATCCTCACCCACTTCAGTGGTTTCTGAGATTCCCTGCCCCTTCCTTGGTCTCTCCTCTGGGACACATTTCTCTATGATCCCTAGAGCTGGGTCTGTCTCTGGTTCATCTGCAACCTGCTGGCAGATAACAACCAGGACAATTCTTTCCCTGGCAGGCATTACACTCCCATCTCTTCCTCATTTGGTGTTGCCTCCAGCTGCAGTGTAGGAGTTGGTCTCAACCACCCTCCCACCTGGAAGCATGTGGCTTCCTCTTCTGCAGAAGAATCAAGGAAACTCTCTGAGCAGTTCCTGAGACCTTACCCTTTCCCTCTGGGGTCCCAGCATAAAATTCCCTCTTGCTGCAGGCAAATACTTTAATCTGAGCTACACAGATAAAATCATTACCAAGAAGCAGGTCAACTAGGAAGTGTTCCATTACCCCCACAGTCAAAACACTTTCCAAACCTTCCCACACCACATGGATTTTAGCTAGTGGTATGAGGAATCTGCTTTCGCCCACCCCACAATCTCTGCCATTTGGCCAGGTAACATATTGGCCTTTGGGACCACACTCTGTTTAACCAGAGAGATCTGGGCCCATGTATCCTTCTGTCCCAAGTACTCCTGACATTAATTTCGACAACCTTAACCAGCTCCATGTCTCATTCTGCAGAGGTTAATCTCACAAAACCAATATGATAGGTTTTGATTGCCTGAGGGGTTCTGTGTTGAGGACAGCAGAACTAACATGAGCTATTGGTTGTCTGATTGCCCCTAGCACAGGGGCATTTATTCCTTAGGTGATCAGTGGAATTACACTGATAGCACTTTCTGGACTCTTCTGCTTTTACAGGAGATTTGGGATAGGAGTTATCAATAGAGGGATGTTTTGGGGGAGGAGAATGTTTAGGCTCCCAACCCCCTTCTCTCTTCCCACGGGCAAAATGGGATCCTCCCTTCCCACCAGTTTTAAACTTCTCTTTTTGTGGCCTGCCCTCAATAGATGCCTGAGTCTGTTCAAAGACATCAGCTAAAAAAGTCATCTCATCCACAATCTTTACTCCATAGGCATTGCTTTACTTCAGCCTTACATATGCTTAAGAAATGCTCTTGAGCAACAAGATCAAGCATTCCTTCAAAACTTGCCACCTCTTTACCCCTCACCCATTTCCCCAACAAATATTTCATTTGGTTTACACATTCTCCATTACTCATTCCAATATCCCCTTTAAGATTCCTAAATTTAATTCTATATATTTTGGGGGTAATCTGAAGACTTCACAAAACAGTATCTTTAAGTGTACAATAGTTTAAAGCATCTTCATTAGGAATTCCATTGAATATATTTCGAGCTTTACCAGTTAATTTTGCAATCAGGGTAGGAACTCCTTATCATCAGGGATTTCAAGTAATACACATAGCCTTTCAAAGGAGGTCAGATATTCAGCAATATCATCCTCTTCACTCTATGCAAGACATAAGCAGGGCCGGCTCCAGGCACCAGCCAAGCAAGCTCTTGCTTGGGGCGGCAGACTCTATGGGGCGGCATTCCGCCAAAGCTAGGCGGCACGTTGTCTCTCACAAAGTCTCACTAGTGACCAGCAGCAACCCCTCCTGGTGCTGTGATCACTCAGCCAACTGCACGTGGAGCCCATATACCCAGCTAGGTTGCATGAATGTTCCCAGAGCCACTCATGAATCACCCAGAGAAAGGCACCAGAGCCAAATCCTCCCAGCACTGTACCCCAGGAATATACCATCAAGACAAGCAGTGCAGATTTATTAATTGGTTCACTACTTCATCAGTGGAAAGATGGGTATACCCCAGCCGTACAAAGATTTGTACTTCATACAAACTCACTGGTAAAGATAAACAATTAAACAAATTTATTGACTATAAAAGATAGATTTTAAGTGATATGAAATGATAGGCAAAAGTCAGAGTGAGTTACCAAAAGAAATAAAATATAAGCCCACTGTCTAAACTCTCAACCCTGTTAGACTGGGCAGCAACCAGATTAAGCAGTTTCTCTCACCCCCACTAGATATTGCAGTCCACAGATTTCACCTTTGAAATCAGGGCCTGTCCCCTCAGTTGGAGTCTCAAGTCTCCAGCGACCTTGTAGCTTGTGTAACCCACACACCTTCTGGGTGTGGTGTTCTGTCCCGTCTAGTGGCACAGAGATCACTTAGAGAGAATTAAATGAGTCTGCTCAACAGGCAGTTAGAGGCGCATGCATTAAGCTCCAAAGGTCCCCGGGTTGATCCTTCCAGCCAATGACCGCGGTTTCTGTGTTACACTTGCAGTGTAGGTGAGTGAAGGAGAAAAGCCAAGCCTGAGCCTGCTGTGTTCAGTTTTATACCCTCAGTCCATGTGCTTGTAGAACACATGTCCAGGAATGTCTGGGGGGCATTGCTGAGTCTCCAGGCAAATCTGAGCAACCCCCCTGGTGTGGCCTCATGCAGGTGAGTCATTGCATTGTAGTTTCCTTGCTGGACAATGGCTGTTGATGGGTTGTTTCACACCTTGCCTGGGCATTGGTTACTTTCCTTGCTGTTGCCTCTGGGGAGCTAATATCTGGTTGATTCCCCAACTTACAGCATGCTTTAGTGACCACATACAACACAATCCTCATAACTTCGCATGCATTAAAGATATACATATATGGAGAGAGAAATGACTTTCAGCAGATCATAACCTTTCCCCTGATACCTTACAAGGTATGCTTTATATGTGAGATCGCGATTATATGCAGATAAGGAATGTGGGGGGTTACTGGGTGCTCCCCCAATGAACAGAATGTCACAATAGATTTCTGAAAAGCACTGTAAAATATAGTTTTTTTCCCTTCATAGACGGTGAGTTATATGGGCCCATGGTACCTGTGTGCCATCAATAGTTAGGAATGTGGGCCTGGCTCCACCAATGTTTGGGCTTTGGGGGGGCCCATACTTCAGGGGGATGTGGGGTCCAGGGCAGCCTGGGAGGTTAGTGAGGGACCTGGTGCCGGCAGCAGCCAGTGACTTTTTTCCAAAAGGCAAACAGGCTGCATTTGCCCTAAGAATATTCCAGTGTCCTACAGCACTTTGGGGTGCTGTGCATTGTCCTGCTGTGGCCCCAGAGAAGGTTCCCCACTTCCTTGCTGCAAAGCCTGGGTTACAGTTGCCTGTGATTTTGGGAGGTTCTGTGATGCAGCTGCACAACGATGAGTCCTGCATTTCAGCCAGTGGAGCATTAATGACATGTCTCCCGCTGCAGAGCGATGATCGCGTATGTCAATGTCTCTTCTCTCTGGGGTGGTGGATGCTTTAAGATAAAACACAGTAATGTTACTTTTCTGCTAAACCAGCCTAATGCCAGAGAAATGAAGCCAGAAAATGTCCATCTGACAGCACTGCTATCTGTACCTCAGGAGCAGTTCTAATGGGCATCTAGGCTGGGAAACACCAATGGCCCCACTTCCTACATCAACCCCTGTGAGGCAGGCAGCTCAGCTTTCCCCTCCCCAGCCTTGGTCTGGCCCTTTTCTGCTCCCAGACAGCTGGGCTTTGCCCTGACACCTCCCAGCTGGGCAGAGGAGCCCTTCTCCCTCTCTCCATGCCAGCCAGCCCCCTTGAGTTGGTGCCGGGTCTCCCTGTGATGGGGTGTTATTATAGACTCATAGACTTTAAGGTCAGAAGGGACCATATGATCATCTACTCTAACCTCGTTCATGTTGCAGGCCACAGAACCTCACCCGCCCACTCCTACAGCAGGCCCCCTAACCTCTCACTGAGTTACAGAAGTCCTCAAATCATGATTTAAAGACTTCAAGTTACAGAGACTCCACAATTTACGGTAGTTTAAATCTGCAAGGTACCCATGCAGAGGAAGACAAAAACACCCCATAGTCTCTGCCAATCTGACCTGGGGGAAAATTCCTTCCTGACCCCAAAAATAGTGATTAGTTAGACCCTGACCATGTGGGAGAGACCCACCAGCCAGACACCTGGCTACAAATTCTCTGTAGTAAGTCAGAGCCTGCCTCATCTAGGCTGTGGCTACACTTAGCACTTCAAAGCGCTGCCGCGTAGCGCTGCGCAGCGCTTGAAGCGCTAAGTGTAGTCAGCGCCAGCGCTGGGAGAGCTCTCCCAGCGCTGTCCGCACTCCACCTCCCTGTGGGAATAACGCACACTGCCGGGAGCTGCGCTCCCAGCGCTGGGGCTTTGACCACACTGGCGCTTTGCAGCGCCGCAATTTGCAGCGCTGGAGAGGGTGTGTTTTCACACCCTGCTGCAGCGCTGCAAATTTGTAAGTGTAGCCAAGCCCCTAGTGTCCCATCACCAGCCGTTGGAGATATTTGCTGCTAGCAGTTGCAGAATGGCTACATACGATTGTACCATCTCATCATACCATCCCCCACATAAACTTATCAAGCCAGTTACATTTTTACCCCCTACTCCCCTTGGGAGGCTGTTCCAGAACTTCACTCCTCTGATGGTTAGAAACTTTCTTCTAATTTCAAGCTTAAACTTGTTAATGGCCATTGGTTCTTGTGCCCACATTCACTTAACATAAATAAATCCTCTCCCTCCTTGGTATTTGTCACTCTGACGTATTTATAGAGAGCAATCATATCCCCCCTCAGCCTTCATTTGGTTAGGCTAAACAAGCCAATTATTTGAGTCTCCTCTCATAAGATGGGTTCTCCATGTCCCAGATCATACTAGTAGCCCTCCTCTGCACCTGTTCCAGTTTGAATTAATCTTTCTTAAACATGGAAGACCAGAACTGCACCCAGCATTCCAGATGAGGTCTCACCAGTGCCTTGCAGAATGGTAATAACACTTCCCTGTCTCTACTGGAAATACCTCCTCTGATGCATCCTAGGACTTCATTAGCCTTTTTCATGGCTTATCTTATCTGAAATAAGGATTCATCTATGCTGTAGGCAGTGTAGTTGTTTCCAGTCCAGTTTGATATCTTAATGATTGATGTTATTAATGACAATATTTATAATGGCTCCAAGCACTTTTTATTATTCTATTGTTCTATTAGAGATTAAATGGCTCCCAACAAGCATGTCTTAGATCTATGGGCAATCACAACTACTTGCTGAAATTGGTGGCTGTGATAGCCACCTTCCACTCAAGCTAAATAAGGGAACCTTAAATGCCCCTTTATTTAGTCTCAGCTGAAGCAATGGAAAACTACCACCCAAGGAGAAGACCGCAGAAGAGCATGGGCAGGACAGGGCCATGTGGCCCAAGAGGGTTCCTTTGGGTCTGATAAGAAAAGCAGAGTCATGCTATGTGATAGAAGCAGCAGAAATATCTCAAAAGCAATAAGAAAGCCAGACACAGCCAGAGGAGCACTTGGAGCAGGATACTGAAAGCTGAGAGGGAAAGAGAGTTTTTGGGCAGAGTGCTGGCTGGAAAGAGGCTTGGAGCTGGGATCAAAGAAAGTGCCTCCTGTTGTCTGGTCCTGTTGTATTCAGGGAAACAGACCTTTGTAGCTGTTATGTAAATAAGTAGGGTTGCATCAACAAACATACCTGACTCTGTCATCACTTTCTCCTCTCAATGTAACTATGCACAAGACCCAGAATATTGGCTCACTGCTTGGGTCAAAGGGAAATCTCTATATATAATTTTGATAGAGTTAAACCAGCTTCTGGATTCACAGGAGTCTTAAATATCTTTATAAGCAATATCCTGTCCTACAATCATTTACTAAAATCTCTAAGGGATAAATTGGCATTTGTTAGTATAAGAACAGCCAAAGTAATAGTAGCAAAATTTGCAGAAAGTGAATGAGACTCCATCTCTCTTGCATCCGACGAAGTGGGTATTCACCCACGAAAGCTCATGCTGCAAAACGTCTGTTAGTCTATAAGGTGCCACAGGATTCTTTGCTGCTTTTACAGATCCAGACTAACATAGCTACCCCTCTGATACTTGACATCTCTCTGAGATCACTTGAGTTCTTTGACCCAAACTTTCAGGACAAGATCTCCTTGGTGATGAGATGTGGTTATCAAATTTCATATCTGCTGGAATGGATTTATATGTGTGTGTGTGTGTGTGTGTGTGTGTGTGTGTGTGTGTGTGTGTGTGTGTGAAAATCAGACTCATAACAGGATGCTAACTTTACCCTTAACTCCGAGGAGACCAACTATGCTTCCATGATAGCAGCACACACTTCCTCCCTTTGTGACATTGCTTTAAATGCTCAGATTTTACTGAGCATTTTAGTTACATAATAAAAAAAATACTAGGAGAGAACTTCAGTGACCAAAGCTCCTCCTATGGATCTTTAGAGCAGTGGTCTCCAAAGTGGGGTGCGCACATCCCAGGGGGGCGCAAGAGGATCCTGGGGGGTGCGTGGCAGGAAGAGTGTTTGGGGTTTTTTTTGCTTTGGCAGTTTGGGCAGGAGTCCAAGCTTCTTCGTTTTTTTTTATTTTGTTTTGTTCCGGTGTGGCGGGGGGTGCGTGCTCAAAAATTTTTTACTGATAGGGGTGCACGATTTAAAAGGTTTGGAGACCACTGCTTTAGAGGATGAGAAATAAAAATTTAAGGTTATTGTTCATTGCCAATATCAGCTGGAATGTGGACAAATAATTATCACGAGGAAGCAATTGGGGGAAGGAAGCTCTGTGTTAGCAGCTTTCCCTGCAACTACCATGATACCCATGGGGTGTACACCACCGCACAGCTGCTGTTAGCAGTGTGAGATCATGCACACCCCACTGACACCTACATTGCATGCAAACCCATTGGGGGAAATCCTGCCTCATTGATGTCAATGTGAAACTCCCAGGATTTCACCCATTGCCTGTCTTCCTTCCCAGTGAGGCACAAGGTTAGCAGTGAGTGGTGCTGGGGCTTCTCACTAGAGCTGATTCCCACTTGGGTAATATTTCAAAGGAGGTTTTCAAACTTGCCTGGGGGATTTGGTTGTTTGTCTGACTGCAGAGGCTGGTGGGGAAAGCCCCTCTGTATCCGGATAGATTTTCAAGCTGTGGGGGATTCTTCCCTATCGCTGTGATGTGGAGTTTGGGAAGGATGTTTTCCTCTTGCCTGGATGTGGGTCTGTGTGTCTGAGGGGGCAGGGTCTGACTAGCAAGGCTAACAGCAGATGTGGGAGTCAGCTACCTGCTCCTGGGTAGAGGGAGGTAGCAGAAGTGAGACCAAGGTAACAGACACAATCTGAACCCTGGGAATCCTGAGTAAATCCATGTTTCAAGCCCATGGGTCACTGCTGAGCTGGAATGGGCGAATCGCTCTTTTCTATCACTACGCTTTGTCATTATTAAAAGCTGTGACTCACCCTGGAGCTTCTCAACCAATTCACGGAGGCGTCTGGGGAGAGAATGACAGTTACACATGGTCATTTGGGTGTAAATGCCTCTAAGGGAAGGCACTTTGCTGGGCACGAATTATAACCCCCCCAGCTCCCACCTTTCCCCCAGCCAGGGCTCCCCCATAGGCAGCACTGAGCATAATGGAGCTTGATCCTGAGCAGAGTTGCTGGGGATACCAGAAGAGAGTATTTAACATGGCTGTTGAAGATGTTCAGTAAACGGTCTGTCTGGTTTTTGACAGAGTTATTTAGTCACAAACAGAGTCGGCTTTCAGCAGAAAATTTCAAGATTTTGTTAAAAAAAGAAGTTCCCCAAAACTGAAATATTTTGGCAAAATCTAGAAATATTCTGATTCAAAATACCACCCTGGTGCCACATGGGACTTGTAGTTCAGTTGCAGTGTGCTCATATTGTCCCCTGCAGGAGGGTTGGATCGCTGGGCTTCATCTCCCATGATGCACTGCAACCAGGGACTCCCACGATGTATTAGTTCCAGTCACCAAAAGGGAGAAAGTGGTGCATCATGGGAGAATCAGAGAGCCTGGCTCAAAGAGGAGACCAGGAGCAGTAGACACCTGGACTACAGCTCCCATGAGGCACTCTTGCACCCAGCTCTCAGGGAAGGCGGTGGAACACTTTCCATTGGGAGCTTTCCCCGGGATGTGCCCTTTCCATGAAGGACTGGAAATGGTAACCCTTTGGCTCAGTCCCCTAAGCCATGGCAACACAGGACTGGGGATTACAGGCAAAGGGTGGAACAAAGGAACCGGAGGGACTCAGCTGCACGAGCCCTGGCATCCTGAGATCTCTTTCTCATAATTCAGTTTGATCCCAGCCAATTTGTTGTTGTAACTCTTGGCCAGACAGTCTGATCAGACAGTGGGATCTGTCCATCCCCCACCAATTAACAGATTTTCTCCCAGTCCCCACATTTCTCCCCCAACCCTGGTAACCCTGATACTCTACAAAAACTCTTACATTGAATATGATCTTCAGCAGAGTTGCTGGTGTCATGCTGGGCTCGTTCTCTGTGGGGAGTAATAAGGACAGGGGTATCAGTGACACTGTGCTCTCTCGCTGTCACCTTGACGACACTGAGTCTGTTTTCAGAGGTCCAGCTGTGAGGAGATTTCTTCCTATGGCTTGTTTTCCTACTAGGACCTTACATCTCCAATCAGCTCACACTCAGTGGAAAGGCAGCAAATCCAACTTCTGGATAATCAGGGAACATGATGGCTTTACCATTTACAGAGGGAACATCTAATAAAGATGAGACTTGAACGTCCTGTTCTACTTCAGCAAAATGGCCCAGAACCAACTAACGAAAACCCCACTAGGTCAGCATGGAGTTATGATTGGGAGGAGGGGGGGGGGGCGAGGAACTGAAAATTCCTGATACTTTAGGACAGAAGAGAACCTGGTCATTTTCACAAAGTTACAACTGGGTGTCATTTTTCAACAGATTTTTTTTTTTCATGAACAATAGTTTAACCAAAATAAAATGTTTGGCCAAACTATTAAATCCAATGAAATTTTCAATGAAAAAAATCTTAAAACAAAATATTCATTTTGTTTTCTTTTGAATGGACACTTTTGTTTTGTTTCACTTAGAAATTTTTAGTCAGAAAATTGTTTATTTGAAATTTTGTCACCCAAATAAAACTGGATTTTTAGCCCAGGTCTCCTCATTGCACAAAGGCTGAACATGCATTGTTAAGGCTCGACTTTAATGTATTTGCATATTGTGGAAATACAGCCTCAGAGCCCCACTTCTGGCCTAGTCTGCTAACCAGCTCCCATGTCCGAGGAGAGCAGGGTGGGAGTGTTTGTAGAGAGAGACTGGTCATAAGGCAGGAAGAAGGAGGAAAGGAATATTTGAAGAGAGGCAGCTAAGGAGCCTACAGGTGGGGAGCACAGGAGGAAGGCAGGGAACATACCCTGCTGGAAGTTGGAGTGGGGGCTCCCAGTACTGAGAGTCCATGTGTCATGTCCCCATTACCCCCACAAGTTTTATTGGCAGAGTTGCTGCACTGGGGACCCAGGCTGGGTTGGACACTGGCATAGTCTGGAAACTGCCTCTAGTCTCCCCATGTGCCTTTCCTTCTCTGTGTCCAGCTGGTCACCCCATGGATTGCCTCATCTCCCACCTGGGAACTCTCTGTCCCACCCCCAGGGCTGGCTTCTCCCCTTATCATGTCTGTCTGGGTCGGGACCATGTAGATTTCCTGGAATCCCTCTTGGAGCAATGTGCAGCTCATGAATATGCTCCCAGCTACGTAGCAGTGAGGCCAGCATGGGGCAGGCAGGTTTAGAACCACGCAGGGCCAGCTCTACAGTTTTCGCCACCCCAAGCAGCGTGCCGAATTGCCACCACAGGCAGCGGGGGCAGTCCCTGTCCCCTTAGGGCGGCAGGTGCTTTTCTGTGGCTGCAGCAATGGCGGCAGCTTCTATGTTTAGCTGAAGCCGCCGTGGACAGCTAAACATAGCTTGGGGGAGAACAACAGGGACTGCCGCCCCTTGCAGACTGCCACCCCAAGCATCAGCTTGGAATGCTGGTGCCTAGAGCTGGCCCTGGAACCAGTGTATGGGTGCTGTGGCCCTCAGAAGGGCGGCTGGCTGCAGAAGGAATAGAGGGGAAAGGGAGCAGGAGTCGGGGGGAGCCCTGAATGGCAGATGCTGGCACAAGAGCAACCGGGAGCAACCCTTAGACATTCTCTTTGGGGTCCCTGCAGAGTTTGTGTGTGTGAAGGGTGGGGAAGGGGTCCCTGAGAACCCCCTGACAGGGTGGTGAGGAGACAGTGAACCAGCAGCACTCAGCAACTCCTGACACTGAGGGCAGCCAATGAGTTGGTCCCGCTGGTCTGTGCTGCAGAAGCGATCAGCTCAGAGCCCTCTGCACAGCGCGTTGTTCACACATATGGTGTGCACTGAATCTCCACGGGTGTTCCTGCTGCCTGGTTCTCGCCATCAGGCAGGGGAGCGCTACGGCTGCCCCATGAACAGACCCGCAACGAAATCACGGGCCGCTGTGAGGGAACCATCTGTGGGTGTTTTAGGGGACGTCTGTGTGTGAACGTGCTGAACCTTGCACTAAACCCTCTGCAGCTGATGGAGCTAACATTGGGTGTTAGTCACAACAGCTGGATGGACTGGAGACCGTTGGCTCCCAGCCAGGCCTGGCCACTCCCAGCCCTGCCCCAAAGAAGAGACCCAGTTCAAGGGAGCTGGCTGGGTCACTCAGTGCCACTTTGTGGCCAACCAGCCCCAACACACCCTGAGTGTAAAACAGGGTCACCTTCAGTCTTTGAAACCCCTGGGGGTGATTTTCAAATGAAGTCGCTCTGGTGCCGGTGAATTCGATGGGAACATGCTGCTTTGGCATACCCCTTCCTTAAAGTGTCTCCTCCTAATCCCCAGATCCCATCCCGACCAGGAAGTTCATTCTGCCCTGGCCTTTTCAAAACTTCCTCCAGAATAAACATAAGAACATAAGAATGGCCCTACTGGGTCAGACCAAAGGTCCATCTAGCCCAGTATCCTGTCTTCCAACAATGGCCATATGCCCCAGACGTAATGAACAGAACAGGTAATCATAAAGTGATCCACCCCCTGTCTCTCATTCCCAGATTCTGGCAAATAGAGGCTAGGGACACCATTCCTGCCCATCCTGGCTAATAGCCATTGATGGACCTTTCCTCTATGAATTTATCTAGTTCTTTTTTGAACCCTATTATAGCCTTGGCCTTCACAACATCCTTTGGCAAGGAGTTCCACAGGTTGTCTGTGCGATGTGTGAAGAAATACTTCCTTTTATTTGTTTTAAACCTGCTGCCTACTAATTTCATTTGGTGACCAATAGTTCTTGTGTTATGAGAAGTAGTAAACAATACTTTCTCTACACCGGTCATGATTTTATAGACCTCAGTCATATCTCCCCTTAGCCATCTCTTTTCTAAGCTGAAAAGTCCCAGTCTTATTAATCTCTCCTCATACGGAAGCTGTTCCATACCTCTAATCATTTTTGTTGCCCTTTTCTGAACCTTTTCCAATTCCAATATATCTTTTTTGAGATGGGGTGACCACATCTGCACACAGTATTCAAGATATGGGTACCATGATATTTTCTGTCCTATTATCATCCCTTTCTTAATTATTCCCAGCACTCTGTTCCTTTTTTTTTTTTGAGTGCCACTGCACATTGAGTGGATGTTTTCAGAAAACTGTCCACAGTGGCTCCAAGATCTCTTTCTTGAGTGGTAACAGCTAATTTAGATCCCATCATTTTATCTGTATAGCTTGGATTATGCTTTCCAATGTGCGTTACTTGGCATTTATCAACATTAAATTTCATCTGCTATTTTGTTGCCTAGTCACTCAGTTTTGACAGATCCTTTTGTAGCTCTTCGCAGTCTGCCTGGGTCTTAATTATCTTTAGTAATTTTGTATCATCTGCAAATTTTGCCACCTCACTGTTTAACCCTTTTTCCAGATAATTTATGAATATGTTGAATAGGACTGGTTCCAGAACAGACCCCTGGGGACATCACTATTAACCACTCTCCATTCTGAGAACTGACCATTTATATCTACCCTTTGTTTCCTACCTTTTAACCAGATACCAATCCACTAGAGCACCTTCCTTTTATCCCATGACAGCTTACTTTCCATAAGAGCCTTTGGTGAGGGACTTTGTCAAAGGCTTTTTGAAAGTCCAATTCTATCCACTGGATGTCTTTTGTCCACATGCTTGTTGACCCCCTCAAAGAATTTTAGTAGATTGGTGAGGCATGATTTCCCTTTACAAAAACCATGTTGACTCTTCTTCAACAAATTATGTTCATCTATATGTCTAACAATATTGTTCTTTATTATAGTTTCAGCCAGTTTGCCCAGTACTGAAGTCAGGCTTACAGGCCTGTAATTGCCAGGATCACCTCTGGAGCTCTTTTTAAAATTGGCATCACATTAGGTATCCTCCAGTCATCTGGTACAAAGAGAACAGGAGTACTTATGGTACCTTAGAGACTAACAAATTTATTTGAGCATATGCTTTCGTGGGCTATAGCCCACTTCTTTGGATGCATCTGGTACAGAAGCTGATTTAACTACCACAGTTGGTAGTTCTGCAAATTCATATTTGAGTTCCTTCAGAACTCTTGAGTGAATACCATCTGGTTCTGGCAATTTATTGCTGTTTAATTTATCAATTTGTTCCAAAACCTCCCTAATGACACCTCAATCTGGGACAGTTCCTCAGATCTGTCACCTAAAAAGAATGGCTCCGGTTTGGGAATCTCCCTCACATACTCAGCCATGAAGACCAATGCAAATAATTCATTTAGGTTCTCCGTAATGGCCTTATCATCCTTGAGTGCTCCTTTACCACCTTGATCATCCAGTGGTCCACTGGTTGGTTAGCAGGCTTCCTGCTTCTGATGTACTTAAAAATGTGCTATTACTTTTGAGTCTTTGGCTAACTGTTCCTCAAATTCTTTTTGGCCTTCCTAATTGTATTTTTACACTTCATTTGCCAGTGTTCATGCTCCTTCTACTTTCCTCACTAGGATTTCACTTCCACTTTTTAAAGGATACTTTTTGCCTCTCACTGCTTCTTTTACTTTGTTGTTTAGCCACGGTGACTCTTTTTTGGACCCCCGCTCCCCACAGCCGGAGAGCTGAGCTCCACTGTGAGGCTGGAGTGGCCAAGCTGGTCCTTCAGTGAGGCCGAGAGAAAGGACCCAGAATGGAAACAAGACAGGAGAGGGAATAATCTCCTCCTACCTTTGATCCCTTGGTAGAGACATGACTGGAAGGCAGAGAAACAATGTGATATCAGACACGACATGTTTCCTCGTGGGGGGAGAGAGAGAGAGAAACTGAATGACGTGGCCCAAATTCATCATCGTATTGATGCAGAGCCCCATCCCCACAGCCCAGCCCAGCGCTCTCCTCCACCAGCCCCAGTGACTGCCCCCGGGAGTGGTGAGGCCAAGTCTGACCATTTTAGTGCCAGTCTCACAGCATTTGTTCTACATAAAGCCCCAGTCAGGGGGTTCAGTGAGAAACTCGGCTTTCATTAAAAAAAAATATGTAAATTTATAGCCCTCATGGCTGGAGAGAAAAGCCTCAAAATGTGATCTGAGAGACCCCACAAAGATCAAATCCCACAGGAAGATACAAAGAACCCACTTTGATGACTTGTTGGAAATCCCATGAGTTTTAAGCCAGTCTCGAGATTGTTGGGGTGACTCGAGTGCTGTGAAAGCTTGAGGTGGGGACACTGTGTGAGGAAAGGTTGGCAGGACAGAGCTGTGTCCAGAGCTCTATTTTCAGAGCTGTTAGGCCCTGATTCAGGAAAGTACTTACACACAGAAACATACTTAGGAGCCCTTCCTGACTTGGGGATTCCTCCATGAACTGCAGCCTTAGTTATCTGTCTGTTGATATTCCATCCAGACACACACCCCTGGCTGAGTCTTAGATGTGACCATGTATGGGGCAGGAACTGCCCTTTATTACTAATCTGTGCAGCAGTGGATGCAGTGGGGCTCTGATCCTGACAAGGGCTACAAGGTGCTACTGTAATACAAATAATTAATCATAATGATAATCCCTTTCATCATCCACAGTATTCATCATCTATCCATAGTATTAATCATTTTTCCACAGTATTCTTTTCAGCAAGTTAAAGAAGTATGGGCTGATGAATGGATTATAAGGTGGATAGAAAACTGGCTAGATCATCGGGCTCAACGGGAAGGCTAACGACATTTTGGGCTGCATAAGTAGGAGCACTGCCAGCAGATTGAAGGACGTGATCGTTCCCCTCTATTCAGCATTGGTGAGGCCTCATCTGGAGTACTGTGTCCAGTTTTGGGTCCCACTCTACAAGAAGGATGTGGAAAAATTGGAAAGAGTCCAGCAGAGGGCAACAAAAATGATTAGGGGGCTGGAGCACATGATTTATGAGGAGAGGCTGAGGGAAGTGGGATTATTTAGTCTGCAGAAGAGAAGAATGAGGGAGGATTTGATAGCTGGTTTCAACTACCCGAAAGGGGGTTCCAAAGAGGATGGATCTAGACTGTTCTCAGTGGTACCTGACAACAGAACAAGGAGTAATGATCTCAAGTTGCAGTGTGGGAGGTTTAGGTAAGATATTAGGAAAAACTTTTTCACTAGGAGGGTGGTGAAGCACTGGAATGGGTTACCTACGGTGGTAATGGAATGTCCTTCTTTAGAGGTTTTTAAGGTCAGGCTTGACAAAGCCCTGGCTGGGATGATTTAGTTGGGAATTGGTCCTGATTTGAGCAGGGAGTTGGACTAGATGAGCTTCTGAGGTCCCTTCCAACTCTGATATTCTATGATCTCTTTGATCTCTCTCTCCAGCCAGCTTCCCAAAAACAAATGATAAGTTTCATTGTGTCTTTGATCATCTCTCTTCCCAGTCCCAGACACGCTGCAGGGTTGTCTCTGCCACATCTGTCTACTTTTGATAATACGGTTTGGCCTCACTGTCATACCCACCTTTCTTTCCCAGAAGATAAAGTACCACAGCCGGAACCACGATGGCAGGGATTGTAATGCCCAACAAGAACTTTATATCCGGCCCTAGGAAAGAACCTCAATGTGAATGGCCTCTCCAAGCAGCCACCAGCAAGTCCCCACCGGCTTGAGCTGACTGAGTTCTATAGAAAGTGACCTAATGGGACTGAGATCTGTATGGCATGCAGAGACTTGTGCAGAGCTCGTCCAAAATTATTTAATGGAACAGTTTTCCATCAGAAAGTTCTGTTTCTTCAAAATGAAAACCTATTGACAAAGCGCTTTGATGTTTCTGAATCAAAATGTGCTGAGTTTCTTCTGTTCCATGAAAAATCTGAAATTTTGACTTTTCATCCTCATTCAGGATGAAAATAAAATTTGAAAGGTCAGTATTTCTTGCAGGACCAAAATGCTGTGTTCCCACTAGCTTTTGAGGCACAGATAACATAAGTGTCAAGTATCAGAGGGGCAGCCATGTTAGTCTGAATCTGTAAAAAGCAACAAAGAGTCCTGTTGCACCTTATAGACTAGCAGACATATTGGTGGAAATTTCCAGAGGCAGGTATCACCAATTGTCGAAGAAAAACTCAGTTCTCACTTTTTGTTTGGATGCAGCAAAATCAAATACTTTATTATTTCTCCAGTAATTACCATGGAGGGAGAGAGTGCCATAGGACACAGGGTCCTGGACAGGTCTCTCAACTGGTAAACAATCACAGCAAGCCTTTATACCTTTTACAGACAATTTCTAGCAATAATATAGACAGTAAAAAGCAACAACTACATTTTGTTTATACATAGCAAAAAGGCTTATCTTATTTGTCTCAATCCTAAGAAAAGCAAGCCTGCATTTTGGTTAGTGATTGCAAGGTCATAATAACTTTGTACACAGTTCCTGTCCTGTCGTCTCGCACTATCTTTGCTCCTACAAGTCTTACGTCATTAAGGTTACAGTATGGCCTGACTCTTGCTAACTAACATTCATTAAGATTTCTTCAAATCCTTGTTAATTATTTACTGGCTTCCACACTCCCCCCTTTTGTACTTCTAGTACAACAAACAATTTCAAATCTCAATTCGCATGAAACCATGGACTTCAGATTCCACAGCAAACATGTCAACCATCATGGGACGTAATGACAATGCATAATTAGCATGAACATGAAAGGTATTGCCATTCTTACAATATTTACAACAACAACAACAATAATATAATCCTAAATTAACTAACAACATTACAAACAATAACAATCCCATAGGAATAATATAATGGGGCTGTTGTACAATTGCGAACACAAAGCAAAAAACATCATACCTAGTACATAAAGTAAACACTCTATAAGCTGTATGATAGGCATTCCTTCCATCTTGATATATATTCTAAAGCATAAGAATTTGCCCTTGCAATTCAGAGATTCTTTGAACCTTTGGGAACAATGAAAGCAAATTTTGAAAATAATCAGGCACGATTCTAGTCCAATCAAAATATACCTAAAATCTAAGAGCTACTTGCAATATTCTATCTGCATTCTATCTGCAGGCCAGTAAATGATATAATTGCCTGCAGCAGTGGTAAGATCAATATGTATATCTTGTATTTCCCCAGATGTCTCGGTAAACAATTACAGTCCCACAGGCATCCTCCCCATGGACCCAGCAGGATTCGGTATGTGGGAGCCCACACCCCCTAACTGGTCCATATGCTTGGAAGGAGCACTGTGAATGTCCACACTTCCATCCAGAAAGTGTCCAAGTATGTCTTCATGACCACAGATCAGATGGTACTCCTGACGTCTGTAAGGGCAGTGGGCCAAGTCTAGTCTAGATCCCACTGCAATGCCTTCCCAGCCTCAGTGATATTCAATACCAGCTCTGTCAATAACTTCTGGGTCATAGAACTAAGGGTGGAAATTACATGTAACTCAGCAACTCCAGCCTGTACTGAAGATAGCTGAGCTTCAAAAATAAGACTAGTGGCCTTTTCTAGTTGCCCCAATTTCTTATCATGTTCTTGGCCTGGAAGAGTAGTCCAAATGGCTACTACACTATCGGCCAGATGAAATAACCCAGCCCACAGGGATCTGGTCAATTCCCTTTTTGTCCAGAGGAAATAACCCAGGCCTTTTTGTTGTGCTAATCTAATGGTAGCCCCTTGTGAGCAATCTGGGTATGTAGAAAACTGGATAAAGGGCAATGTCAGGTAAAATCCAATTAGGGAGGGCAATACATACTGAAGGATTTATCCAGAACACAGGGCGCAGCCTGTAGAATAAACCCCCAAATCCAATTAATACCACAGTCCCAAGCATGGGTCCCACAAAGTTCTTCCTGCCAGTATGTAATTCTTTGTTTCTTCACCAGGGTCAGTTCTCAGTGTCCTTTTCAGTCAGGAATTCCTGGACTTTGGCAATGTCAGTGGAGTGAGTGTGTCTTCTTCTTTCCCAAAACAATCGAGGTTTAGCATCCTACAGGGGAGAGGTTTCCAGCACATATCACCCTGTAATAGCTGTGCTCTTTTCTAGAAAAGTCTAAAGGCACAGTTGGTCTGTCAGTGGTCAAGGGAGCTTTTTCCCTGCTGTCCAGAAGTACAGTAGAACTAGAAGAAAGAATAGGCTAATCATCAATAGGAAAATTCTTCTGATGTGGAGGGGTCTTTTTTGCAGTGAGAATCCTGGGTCCAAGCAGTCAGTTTGTGGCACTTCACAGCGGTGTCGGTAGTCAGCAGGACTTGGAAAGGGCCTTTCCAGCATGGAGCCAAGGCAGTTTTTTGCTGATGGATCTTTATGTAGACCCAGGCTCCTGGTTCCAACGAGTGGCAAGGTTGCACAGGATCCTTTGGTAGTGCTTCCATCACCTGTGTATAAAAAGACTTAACACATTTCATTAGTGCCTGACAATATTTAAGCATTATGTTATCCAGCAAATGAATGTCCATCTGAGCTGGGGTTAGCGGGGGTGCAGTTGGTAGTCAACATGGGGTGTCCTGTCAAATTTCATGAGGGCTGAGTCCAGTCGTTCGATTGGGAATGGTTCTCATACACCTCAGTGCCAAAAGAAGGGCATCCGGCCACCTTAAGTTCGTTTCAGCACAAATCTGGGCCAGTTTATTCTGTAAAATCCCATTCTGGCGTTCCACTGTCCCAACTGTGGGTGGTGAGGGCAGTGAGTTGCACATAACTCCTTCACAATCGGTCCAGTAAAAATGAATTCCACGATCACTGTTGATACCCACAGGGATGGCAAAACGTGGCACAAAATCTTTAAGCAAAATGTCACAACAGTCCTGACACCTGCTTTCCTGCAGGGAAAAGCTTTAACCCAATTGGTAAATACATTAACTAAAACAAATACATATCCATAACCACAACATGTAGACATCAAAATAAAATCAATCTGAATATTTACAAAAGGTCCCCAAGGAGGAGAGTGGGCTGGCCGCTGCACACCAATCTCGTGTAACTGTAGCAACCATTCCCCCCCCCCCTTCCCTTGGTAAGCAGCCAAGCGGTGTCCTTGACTGGGGCCAGCGCATGTTAGCCATTCTCTACTTGGCTTTTTTTTTTTTTCTTCATTTAACCTACAAAGGAAACTTTTACTCTTCAATTATACACCTTTTTCATACCATGAACACATAAACAGTACTGTTATACAGTACAGATGTATTATCATTCAATGTATGCCACACATACCCTTTCACCAAAATAACCTTATTACAGAACTTTGGAAGAACAAGCCAGGACAAGCACACCCACTTTGAGAAGTTCACTTAATATAACTTCTAGTCCAATAGCTATCCACCATCCCCAGCCCTCTGGCTAAAGTCTGAGGTAGCCAGAAGGATCCCTCGTACAATATGGGGAGTGGGTTAACTTTTCATGTCCTTGCTTCCAAAGACTGTCAGTATGCAAATTTTAACAACAATTCTCAATTAAAAGATTTGGCCAATGTAGTTTCTTTCCCTTACTGAAGAAAATGTATTAGACTTTAGTATATCACATTTTTCTGATATAACTAAACACTTTGTACTCTAAGTTGAACAAAACAAGTATCTGCATTGCAATGCAACATTTTCGCTTGATGTCAAATCAGACCATCTCATGAAAATATTAAACACAACAATTCTTTGGCAAAACACCACAAAACAGAACATAGAATACACAACATAATTGTGACTGCCAGTAAATCATAGTATGTTGAATGCTGTGTAATTAATGTTCTTTGATTATCTGAAAGACAAAAACAGAGGTCCACCCCTTCGGGGCAGTTAAATACTTAAAATATACAAATACTCTTGTTGATTCTAGGCAAAACAGAGGAATTACCCCATATTTTCTCGTATGTGCTTCTTAGACAGCCCTGGTTCAGCGGCCTCTACCTTATCAGTTAGTTAATTTGCATTAACACAGATGCTCTCTGGCTTGCTTTGTTTTTTTTTTTTTAACTCCTGCTTTTAAACACTGAAAGAAAACATCACCACTTATAGTGCCTGTAGGGCCTAATACAATGTCATTACATAGCACTGTATACATTCTTCAACTGATTTAACAAAATTGTTCATAGCCAAATGAGTGCAATCTAATAATTTCTTTGCCTGAATTCATTCACAAACATGTCAAAGACACCAAAAACTGTTCTCTTCAGCTTTTTCACAAAGTTCAAGTGCTGTTCCCCCCAGCAAACAGAGTCAATTTTTCATTTTCCCTTAAAAATCAATTGCTTTCTCCTTCCAACAGCCACTTTACCAATGCAAATCACCATTCCAAATATCCTTCTGAGTATTTGAAATCCTCATGCTTATATTCACTTACTCCTTCTTTCCACTACACCCTCAAAAGTTTCCAAATCTCTCTGTCTGTTGCCCTCCCGCTTGGGCCCGATCCTTTTTTCCTCGCTGAATCGTCCCGTCCATGGACACTAGCTTGTTCCACAACCAGTTCTTAGCTAGGAGGGTGGGCTACAACTAGCCCCACCCTTCTGGTCTTGTCCCCAAAACATTTCTACTCACAAGACTACCTGAGTCCTTCCTAGTAAGGCTTGCCACCTGGGCAAAAATACATGGCCATTCACTTAACACATAATCCAAACCCCTTTGGGGGTCTACCCAGAGACCCACCCATTTGTCTGCTGACACTTAAACAGAAAAGAAAATTACACAAAAAGCAAAGAAAATTACAGTCTAAGCCAAATTTTTCTACTTCTATTATATTGTCCGCTATGGGGGGGGCGGGACTGTAAAATTTCAGGACAACCCCAGAGCTTCATCGCACACATGGCTTCCACCCTGAGGAATTACGAACGAGAAGTTCAGTTCCGCTCACACCTAACGCCCAAATGAACAGAGCAGAAAAACATCAGTAACCGGTTAAACAAAACAGAGCCAAAGCTAAATAGTGCACCAAAACCAAATAGTGTTTCCTTATTCTATTAAAGCTCACCTATAATCATGCTATTCTTAACACCTAACACCAACAGTACCAAACAAAGCAAACATAAACTAACAAGGGTAAAACAGATAGATGGTGTAAATTCTGCAATGCCCCCCATTCTTAATTGCTCACCAAACTGTGACAAATTCCTGTTACTAATTTATCCCTCATGTCAGGTGATCAAACTGACAGAGCATACAATCAAATTTTAAAGCTTCATTAAAAATAATAAAACAACAATGGAGAGTGTTGGGAATGCTCCCACATCACTCGGGAAAAATATGAATGCCCCAAGCCTTAAGCCACTTTAATACTTACACATATCCAGACTGGTATGTCTGTGTATAATGTTCAGAGAAGGGAAATAGGTGGACGGGAGATTATCCTGTATACAGCTTGTCCAGCATTTCCAACATGCTGCCACTCTTGGGATGGCTGTTCTTTTACACCCTGGAATCTCCTGCGGCGTCTCTTTCAGAGATTCCAGTTCAGGTCAGCTGCCTGTCCGGCTTCAGGGTTGCAAAAACTGTTGGATCTCACTGAACCGTTAAGCTTTGCAAATGCAATCTTAGTTTTGTAACTTATACTGCTTTTTGCCTTTTTTATTTTCCACAACCAGCTGGGGCTGAAGCAGTTACTTAGCACTTAGCATAGTCCGTACTAATTCATGACCTTGAACACAAAACAACTTCTCCTTTATCTCAGGACTAAGCCGAATTTCAAATTAACCCGTTCCTAGACAAATTGCTCACACTGTAACAGAGGTTTTTCTTTGTGATTAAAGCTCCACTGAGATATATGATCTTATCTAGATTGAAGGTACCTTCTAATGGGCATTGTTTAAATGAATTTTCACGCGTATACAGATTCCAATCATTTAAATACCTGCAGGTTTTAGGACCATAATGTACGTACATGTAATATGCTGGGGTACCCTTAGGGGGTAAGGTGGAATATTTAGACAGTCCCTTACCCATTTTCCACTCACACAGGAGAGACTCACAAGGAAAGGGGAGGGAAGATGGGTTCACACACTCCTAGACCCAGGCAGCTTCCTCGCCGGACTATGCCAGGCTGAGTCAGCCCACTGTGGGTCGGATCTCCTAAAGATCCCTGGGGTACCCTTTTTCTTTTTCTGTCTTTTTTTTAACCCTTTTTCAACCTTTTTATCTTTTTTTTTTTTTTTTTTTTTTAAACCGTGATGCATCTTTACCTGGTCCGGACCAATACCATGAGGCGGTATGACAACCCCTCTTGAGGCGGTAAAAACCCCTCAGCACCGGTGCATTCTAATGCATTTACCTATGCATTACCTTATGCATTTCCTTGGCCAACTCAGCAGTTCCCAGTACTGCAATAAACTAACCTTATTGGGGCCTCTCCCCAATACCACTTTGCATCTGATCCTGCTGCACAGTCAATAAGTTCAGATGGCGTGAGCCCAACAGAGAGACAGACGTCCTCACGGAAAGTCCTCCTCCGATACCCCAATAGAGATTTCAAAAGGTCTCATACCTCTCATGTGGCGCCATGGGGTTCGAAAGGGAATGATCCGTAGTAGTTGTCTGTGGGTCCGTGGGCGTTGCCATCCCAGACGAGCCCCCAAATTGTCGAAGAAAAACTCAGTTCTCACTTTTTGTTTGGATGCAGCAAAATCAAATACTTTATTATTTCTCCAGTAATTACCATGGAGGGAGAGAGTGCCATAGGACACAGGGTCCTGGACAGGTCTCTCAACTGGTAAACAATCACAGCAAGCCTTTATACCTTTTACAGACAATTTCTAGCAATAATATAGACAGTAAAAAGCAACAACTACATTTTGTTTATACATAGCAAAAAGGCTTATCTTATTTGTCTCAATCCTAAGAAAAGCAAGCCTGCATTTTGGTTAGTGATTGCAAGGTCATAATAACTTTGTACACAGTTCCTGTCCTGTCGTCTCGCACTATCTTTGCTCCTACAAGTCTTACGTCATTAAGGTTACAGTATGGCCTGACTCTTGCTAACTAACATTCATTAAGATTTCTTCAAATCCTTGTTAATTATTTACTGGCTTCCACACCATGAAAGCTTATGCTCCAATACATCTGTTAGCCTATAAGGTGCCACAGAACTCTGTTGCTTTTTACAGATATCATTAGTATCGCTCTGGCTGGAGTCACTAGATGGTGCTGTTACCCAAAGTCTGACACCATCTTCTCCTTGCCATGGGAGCTGTACACACAGTCTTTGTAGATATACAGTTTAGGTGTTGGTTTGCTGGTGCAGACGCTTTGGGGACAAACAGCCAGGTTTGGGCTCTGCTAAGGTCCATTCCTGGGGCTTGGTTGCTGCCAGGGAACCAGGCACTGGTGCTGGTCTGAGATTCCTGAAAGAGGGGTTTGCCCACATGCTGAGTGTGACACCTCTGTTCCAGGACTGGAGCATAGAGCGTAAACAACTAATTACCCAGAGAGAAGAACTTGTGAGCCCTGGTGTGACGGTGCATCTGGTACCTCCTGCCAGAGCAACAACAAATACAGTGAGTGAACAGGAGGAAATAATTCACTTAATGCCAGTTTAGCAGAGTGGGTCAGTGAACTCTAGATGAAACTTGCCCATCAGAAGGGTTTGGGATTCCCTTTGAAAGAGCCAGTTTCCTGCACTGCAAAGATGCAGCCCAGCTCAGCAATGCTGGTTAAAGCCTGAGAGAGATGCAGGGAGAGAGAGTGCTGCATTGGACGAGCCTATCACCCTATTGTGTTTCCTATACATCCATTGTCATGGCGATCACACTCAGACTGCGGGTTGCCCAGCTCAGGACCCGCCTTTCTCCAAATAGAGCCCCCAGAATAATGAAATGCTTCAGAATAATTTACCTTGTGGGGAGGAACCACCGACATCACCGCTGGAGTCACCATCTAGGCAACAAATACACAAGAGATCAGAGCAGAGCATGGCCCCACTCCAGGCCCATATGCTGCCCTCATGCAGCTACACCATGGGCAATACCTGGCTGGTGGCCGTGCTGCTGAAAGGGGCCTGGGGTTAGAGTGGATCACAAACTGAATCTGAGTCTGTTACTTGGGGTTTTCAGAACCTAAAATAGTGGTAAGCTAACTGTTTCACAGCAATTTCCATCTGATAAATGATTTATACAAGTAAGCATGCTCTTATCTAAAATTACAATTGTTTAGATTTTAACACACACCCATACGCAATAGGCTTAGGATATCCCAGACATAGTTACCCACAGTCTGAGATGGTTTTGAGTAATCACCAGCCGGACTTCCAGGGGCCCTCTTTCTATCCAGCTGATGGGGAGTTTAGATGTCAGCTCCTTGTCCTGAGAAAAGTTTCTTCGGGTATTTACTGTTACTCTAACAAAGCACATAACCAGCACTGACTCCTAGTGGGTCAGCATAATGACCTCTACTGAGTCAGCAATTGTCCTAATTTCAACACGCTGCTCATCATCTCAAAACATTTCTAGTATTTTTAGCCATAACAACAATATATCGGAGGCATTTAAAACCAAGCTTGCTATTCACTTACTTTCCTCTGCAACTTTCTATCCCATCCTCCCATTCTGATTAACAAACTGCAAGTCTTCCCTTGTCTGACCTTGTCTCACATTATTGCCAGCTATGTGATGTTTGGTTTTCAGCCAACAGTGGCTACACATATAAAATGACTGACTGCAGCGCTGTCAAGTTCTGGGATACATGCAGGAATGTCAAATTCCAGGGCAACAAGTCAGCAATGGGACGTAGTTGTGAAAAGGGCTAACATTGTATGTAAGACATGGGAGGTCATTGGCCCGCTCTGCTTGGCACCGATGAGGCCTCAGCTGAAGTACAGTGTCCAGTTCTGCGTGTGACACTTTAGGAAAGATGTGGACAAATTGGAGAAAGTCCAGAGGAGAGCAACAAAAATGATCAAAGGTTTAGAAAACCTGATCTAGGAGGACAGGTTAAAAGCTGGGACTGTTTAATCTTGAGAAAAGAAGCCTGAGTGGGGATCTGATAACGGTCTCCAAATATGTTATGGTCTCTTATAAAGAATCATCGAATCATAGAAGATTAGGGTTTGAAGAGACCTCAGTAGGTCATCTAGTCCAGCCCGCTGCTCAAAGCAGGACCAACACCAACTAAATCATCCCAGCCAGGGCTTTGTCAGGCCTGACCTTAAAAACCTCTAACTGTGGTGATTCCACCATTTCCCTAGGTAACCCAGTGCTTCACCACCCTCCTAGTGAAATAATGTTTCCTCATATCCAATCTAGATCTCCCCCACTGCAACTTGAGACCATTGCTCCTTGTTCTGAGCACACCACTGAGATCAGCTGAGCTCCATCCTCTTTGGAACCCTCCTTCAGGTAGTTGAAGGCTGCTCTCAAATCCCCCATCACTCTTCTCTTCTGCAGACTAAACAAGTCCAGTTCCTCAGCTGCTCCTCATAAGTCATGTACCCCAGCCCCCTGATCATTTTTGTTGCCCTCCGCTGGAATCTCTCCAATTTGTCCACATCCTTTCTGTAGTGGGGGCCCAAAACTGGATGCAATACTCAGATGTGGCCTCACTAGTGCCGAATAGAGGGGAATAATCACTTCCTCGATCTGCTAGCAATGCTCCTACTAATGCAGCCCAATATGCCATTAGCCTTCTTGGCAACAAGGGCACACTGCTGACTCATATCCAGCTTCTTATCCACTGTAATACCCAGGTCCTTTTCTGCAGAACTGCTGCTTAGCCAGTCGATCCCAAGCCTGTAGTGGTGCATGGGATTCTTCCGTCCTAAGTGCAGGTCTCTGCACTTGTCCTTGTTTAACCTCATCAGATTTCTTTTCATCCAATCCTCCAATGTGTCTAGGTCACTCTGGATCCTAGCCCTACCCTCCAGCTTATCTACCTCTCCCCCAGCTTAGTGTCATCCACAAATTTGCTGAGAGTGAAATCTATCCCGTTATCCAGATCATTAATAGAGAAGTTGAACAAAACCGGCCCCAGGACCGACCCCTGGGGTACGCTGCTTGATACCGTTGATCGAGCTGTTGATCACTACCCACTGAGCCCAACAATCTAGCCAGCTTTCTATCCATCTTATAGTCTATTCTTCCAATCCATCCTTTTTTAACTTGCTGGACGGTGATGAATTGTTCTCAGTGCCTACTGAAAGTAAGAGAAGCAATAATGGGCTTAATCTGCAGCAAGGGAGGATTAGGTTAGACCAGAGGTAGGCAAACTATGGCACACGTGCCGCCTTTGGCACACTAGCTGATTTTCAGTGGCACTCACACTGTCTGGGTCCTGGCCACCGGTCCAGGGGGCTCTGCATTTTAATTTAATTTTAAATGAAGCTTCTTAAACATTTTAAAAACCTTATTTACTTAACATACAACAATAGTTTTGTTATATATTCTAGATTTCTAGAAAGAGACCTTCTAAAAATGTTAAAATGTATTACTGGCACACGAAACCTTAAATCAGCGTGAATAAATGAAGACTTGGCACACCACTTCTGAAAGGTTGCCGACCCCTGGGTTAGACAGTAGAAAAAACTTTCTAACTATAGGGCTAGTGAAGCTCTGACCCCCACCTGCCTGTGTTGAGCTGTCTGAGCTGAGATGGGTTAAAATGGGTGTGGAGTGGGGGGGGGGTTCCCTGTGTCAAATTTTGAAAAAAGATGTTTTGTGATTTTTTTTTTTTCAGATTTTGATGAAATTCAGCATTTGGATTTCCAGGGGATTATTATTTAATTGTCATTCTCACTCTGCCATCACCCCCACTTGCCTGTGATGCTGAGTTGCTGGGCAGGGCTGAGCTGGAATCTGATCACCTGGTTATCGCTGTCCTTGATCTCGTACTCGCAGGAGTAACTCCCAGAACTGTTCCTGGACACCACATGGTCATAGTTGTAGGTGACCTTCTCCTCTGAACCCCGCTGGGATGAAACCTCCTCCCCGTCCTTGCAGAAGATGATGCGGGTGGCCAGGAGCTGGGACAGAACGGAGCACTGGAGCCGCATGGAGTCCCCTGGCTGGGCAGACGTCTGGCTCAGGTAGAGGATGGGGCCACGGAGAGTGGCTGGGAAGGGGAATGGGTCAACACTATCAGTGGGGCGTTGGTGGCGCCCAGCACTGTTGGTGGGACAGGATGCAAATGGCAGATGGGTCTGTGCCACATCGTGGTTGGAGGGTCTGATTACAGCTCAACTGCGCAGATGGGGAGATGAACTCTCTCTGGTGACCGGAAGCTTCATTAAGTGGGATCATTTGGGTTGTGGAAGGGCTTGGAGGCTCAGTGGGCTGGGCTCCAATTGTCTGGCACTGCACACTCTCCTAGAACAAAGGGCCCTGACGTGGGCACCCGGCTGACATAGCTGGAGCAGTACGGCTGGGAGAGGCGACCCTCAGCAAGACCGGCCCCTGGCCATTGAGGGCTGTCTAGGCAGAGGTTCTCAACCTTCTTCTTTCTGAGCCCCTGCTCCATCCCACAACATGCTATAAAAACTCCATGACCCAGCTGTACCACGACAACTGTTTTTCTGTATATAAAAGCCAGGGCCAGAGTTAGGGGGTAGCCAGGGGTGACTCCAGGCCCCAGCATGCCAAGCAAGTGCTTGGGGCGGCAAGCCGCAGGGGGCACTCTGCCGGCGCCGCAAGGGCAGCAGGCAGGCTGCCTCCGGCAGTTTGCCTGCAGAGGGTCCGCCAAAGCCGCAGGACCAGCGGACCCTCCGCAGGCAAACCGCCGGAGGCAGCCTGCCTGCCATGCTTGGGGTGCCAAAATCCCTAGAGCCGCCCCTGGGGGTAGCAAGCCGGGCATTTGCCCAGGGCCCCACACCAAAGAGAGCACCACAAAGCTAAGTTGATCAGGCTTTGGCTTCAGTCCCGTGTGGTGGCGCTTTGGCTTTCTGTCCCACCCCTTGCTGCTGCCTTGGCCCATCCAGCCAGCAAAGAATCAACTCAGCCAGCCCCTGCTGCACTGGGTGCAGGGTCACTGGGTGCGGCTTCCTGGCCCGGGTCATATGGGAGCTCAGCCTGGTTTATAAAATGGTCCCTTCTGGCCATACCCTTTCGAATTCCACCTGCTGACTATTAGCAGTGCGGCTGACATTTATGGACAAGGTGCAGGCTGAGTCCATGTGGGGGTGAGCTGCATGGGAGAAACCTGCGGCCATAAAGGGCTGGGAGCTGATGCCATGGGAAGGTAAATCCCTTGGGGCCAGAGCTATGGTGTTCTCTGCTTACCAGAGCTAGTGACCTGAGGGTGGGATGGGTTGTGGACCCATGTTTCACCCCAGCCATGTGTCACTCATGTGTCACCCCATGTGTCACCCATGTGTCACACCAGCCCCCTATCAGACCAGAGCTGAGAGGCAATGGGACAGGGAGGGGTTGGTCAGATCCCTGCTCGGATCCCACACAGCCCCGCGCACCTTCCCGGGCCATTGCTGCTGACACCACAGTGAGCAGGGAGCAGCCAAAGGGGTGGTGGCTGGAGGCCTGAAAACAGAGGGGTAAATGCCCTGGGTAGAATGGGGACAGAAAGACAGATGGACTCACCGGGTACTGAACATATCTCCTGGCTGCTGGAACTCAGCGCTGGGAACAGAAAGGTGCCGTGCGGTTAGTGCTGGAAATAAAATCTCTCCCTTTTCTGAGGTCCCTCTTCAGAGACAAAAACTGCCTTTAATAGGAAAAAATTGCTGATTTGTGTTTTGGTAAAGAAGCAAACCAGGCAAGATGTTAGATCTGGGGCATGGCACGCAGACCTTGGCTGAGCTGGGAACCGCCTTTCCCTTCAGCTCTCTAGAGGGCCAGATCCTCAGCTGGTGAAAACCGGCCTGACTCCAGTGGAACGACACCGATCTGGCCCAGCAGCTCTCACACTCGGTGTTTACACTGGCTCCCATTTCTCTCCCACTAAACGGGAGTTGCTGGCTGTCTAGGCCAGGGGCTGCTCTCAGTTTTGTTTCCTTCCAACTTGCTACGACTTAGCGCAGGGTTCCCGCATACTCACCGGGCAGCAAGAGGCACAGAGACAGGATCATCGGGGCACCGAGAGGAACCGATCAGGATGGAAACAGCCCAGCAGCTTCTTCTCCTGATGAGATCAGGAGGGGACAATCCACAGTCGCTCCCTGCTCCCACCTGCCCCCTCTGCCCTGTCTGACTTCGGAAGGGAAGCTCTGGTCTCTCTCTCTGCTCTGATCTGCCCCACTCTGCTCCCCAGGGTTGGAGTCTCCACCCAGCTCCTCTTCCTGTTGCCAGGCACCCTGGAGTCTGCAGCGCTCAGGCAGCACACGTTTCAGCCTCTCTCCAACCTGCTCTGTCCTCTCCTCAGGTCTGATATTAATCACTGCTCCCTGTTTCCTACCCTGCACCGCCCCTTCCTTGCCCTGGCCACAGCGTCTCTATTTAGGCCTGCAAAATTGAGAACTGAAAGGGTCTGGTTTGCTTGTTTGAGTCTAAACATATCACTGAGGAAACACCTCCTGTCCCATCTCACTGCCCAGGGACCGAGACAGCCCCTGGCTAAAGGCACAGCTGGGCCAGAGTGAAAGGTCACTGGGTGATTGTGGGGCCTGGGATGTTGGATGAGTCTGAATCTTTTGCTACACTCTTTTCTCCAGTCCATGAGGAGAAGGACCCAGCTCCCCCAGGGGAAATTCACCCTCTGGGCTTGAGTTGACATAAATGGGGTTGTGTAGGAGGTGAATTTCACCGCCAGAGAACAGCGATCACAGTTCTGCACTGGCTTCCCCACCTCCTTAGTCTCCACCCGCCCCATCCTCCACATCCAGCTCCAGCCACTTCTACAGAGTCTGCCATGACTTCCCTTCTCTTCCCATTCTGGGTTTCTGAGGAGTCTGCTGTCCCTGCTGAGAGACGGGCAGAAGGTCCCTTTCTCCTACCCTGGTTCCTCTCGAATCACCTCCCCACTGCCGGGTCGGGGGAAGAACACAAGGCAGTTGAGAAAGAGCCTCCAGAAGTGACCTCTGAGGAGGTGGGGAGCTCAGATCAGTGTGACTAAGCAAGTGGAGGAACCAGAGCAAAAGGCCAAAGAAACATGAGGGAGTCTTTTGAATAGACATTACCACCTCTGCGGGAAGCCAAATATCCGAGGGCCACGAGGGAAATCTGTCAGGAGTACAAGGCAGAGCAGTTTTGCAGAGCAACTTTTCATTGATGCAGATTGATGCAGGATTGTCCTGGGGTGGTGGCTGGGCACATTTCTCCACTGGGATGGAGTCAGCTCTGCAGAGCAGCTGGACAGGGGATGTTTGGGGTAGTTCAGATGCTTGAGGGATCATCAGCATAGCTCAGGTAAGGGTCAGTGGAGCACAGGTTGAGACTACCTGTTATAAGCAGTGCCCAGAAAACAGCAGCGTGAAAAAGGTAAATATGTTTTGCTCTTTCTTGGTGGCAAAATGGTGAAAATGGAGGGAGGGGAAATCCAAAAGCTGAAACTTTATAAAAAATTATCCAAAAAAGATTTTTTATGTAAATTTTCATTTTTTTCTTTTCATTTTCCAGTTTTATTTTTACAACTCACTCGCCAAACAGTTTTAATGTTTTCTTTGAAAAAATGAAAACTTTGGAAATAATGAAAATATTTGGACAGAAACTCTCACTTTGGAGATTACTGCATTGTGGTGGCTCCGTCCAGAGTGACCCCCAGGGCTGTGGGTCAGGCTGAGCTGCTGGCACCCTTGGATGGCAGCCGGGCCCTGCTTGTAGCTCAGACAATGCTGCCCAGAAAGGGTCTGATGCAAAGCTCCTTGGTGTCTATGGAAAGACTCCACTGACCTCACTGGCCTTGGGATCAGGCCACTGTGTAAGCGGGTCGGTTCTCTTGTGACAGAGAAATGGCTCAGGAGCTTTCACTTGGAGTGACCCCAACCCAGACTGGAACCAGGAACAGGGAAAGTCTCCACCATGGGTGGGTGAAGGGGAGGTTGATGACAGGACCATGCACAGCACATAGCAGGATGTGAAGAAGAGGAACTCAATCCCTGCATCCGCAGCAGAGCTTCCAACACAGCTGATATGTGAAGCAAGAACATGTGCATAAAGAAATGCTCCCGCTGCACATATCCTGCAGCTGCCTCATTCACACAGACCCTGAAAGGAGCAAACAGCTCCACACCGGGAAGAAATGATCAGGGCTCTCTAGGCTTGTGATTTAACAAAGACTTGAAGGAGTCATCTGCATAGAGCCTGTGATAGAGAGAGCTATTGATTGATAGATTGATATATAGATAGATGGCTATGTATGGGGATAGAGAGAGAGACACACACACACACACACACACACAAAGCATGTATATGGGGATGTTTTTAAATACCATGCTTGATTTATCACATGGTTAAGCAGAAAGACCAAGACTTCCTAAAACGATTAGTGAATTTGGGGCCATCTTAAAAGGGCTGATTTCCAGCAGGTGGGGGCTCAACGCAGTCTGTCTGTCACTCCTTAAGCTGTCTCACGCTGGGCTCCCAAATTATCGACCATTTTGGACGGTGTGACCAGAAGTGCTTGTGCCAATTGCTCATGTGCAGAATCTGTCTTTGAGACCAGCTGGAAGAGTACGAGGGGCTGCGTCCCCACGACCCATTCTAGCTCTGGCCCTCGGGTGAGACTGCAATCAAGGGCAATGGGTGCGAGTTGTGATGGGGATTTTGTGATAAAGCTCCTCTGGCACAACCACACTGCGCGGATGCTGAGTGGCCAGTCCAGTTCTCAGCTGCCTCAAACTTCCCTGCAGGGTGAACATTTGTCATTTCCTGCTGAGGCAATAGAGGCAGCTGTGTGAAAGCTGTGGGCACCCTGACATATTCCCAAAGCAGATGGACTTGACCCAGCACCTGCCCATGAAACTCAGTCCTTACCGCTATGGTACTTCATGGGAAAGTATCTCGTATCAGCTAAAGGGTGAATTATACCTCTCCATTTACACCAATATAAGTTCCTGTGCATATTCATGTTCTGGTATAAGAGAGCCCTTTTCTGGTTTACTTTATCTTGTTTTGAAAGCAATACAAACTATAAGGTGTACATTTTTAACAGTGAGGATAATTTACCATGGGAAAAGCTTACTACTGGTTTGTGGTGGCTTGCCCATCACTGGCCATTTTTAAATCAAGCGTGGATGTTTTTCTCAAAGAGATGCTCTAATTCAAACAGGAATTATTTGGGGGGGCAGTTCTCTGTCTTGTGTTATACAGGAAGTCAGACTAGATGATCCCAGTGGTCCTTTCTGATCTTAGAATCTGTGACAAAGACTCTGACCCCGTGGGAGTTATACCAGAAAAAGCTATAGTTGTAAAATTCTCTGTGTATGGAGAAGCCCTGGGATGAACAGCCCTTCCAATCAATGCTCTCCCTGTACATCCCCTGTCACTGGGGTATCTGAGCCTTTCACAATTATTAATGGGTTTATCCTCAGACACTTCTGAAGCTCACCTCATTTCACAGATGGGGAAACTGAGGCACAGAGCAAGCCCAAGTGACTGAGCCCAGGACATACAGGAGTTCACATGTGAGTGAGGGATTGAACCAAGGGCTCATGGTCCACTGCTCTAGCCACAAGATTGTACTTCCTCCCTGCAGCCCCCATTCCTCCCAATGGCCTGGATGACAATAACCAGAGTCATAACTGCCTGAAGCCAATGACCCTGGGCTTTTTCACCCAAAGAGGAAAAGAGCCTGAATGGGACTGGAAAATATGGAAAGCATGAGAGACACAAGCTGGTAAATCTGCTGCAGATGGTTCAATTTATCTCACAGTAGGTCCCACCCTCTTTTGTTTCTGAGCTAGGTCCTGCTTCCCTTCTCCTGGCCCAAACCTCAGGGCAGCCTGGGCAGAATTAGACCCATATCTCCAGCCCTATGGATGGAGCCAGATGCTGCAGGACTAGAGAGCGACAGGCTGCTGCTCAGAAGAAGGAAGAGAGAGGATAGTCACTGCTGTGAGCTGGGGGCTCCTGCTCCTCAACTATCTGCACACACAGCCCAGCTGCTCTGTGCAGCTGCAGAAGGAGGGAACCACAGGACGAGCTGACAGCACCCTGAGCATCTTCTCATGCCTAGCCTGAGCTAGCTCTCCCCGGCCTGACTGAGTTAGCAGCCCAGCGAGGTGGGGGTGTATCATACGCTGAGATGTGGGATTAAATAAGATGCTCACACAATGTTATTTTTGTCCTCACACATTAACCTGCCTCCCCCCCCGCTTTAGTCTGTTCTCATGAGGTTTTCAGGGGAGTTTATTTAAAGGCCAGAAGGGACCAATGCGACCATCTAGTCAGAAAATCTACATAGCCCAGGCCTGAGAGCCTCCCCCAGGGATCCCTGATTTGAGCTGCTCACTTCTAGCTGAGCTAGAGCACATCTAGTAGAAAGAGACATCCTCTTGGTTTAACGACTCCAAACCGGCTCCCATTTCTAAACACTAAGGTGGCTGTGGCTGATCAGCGAAAGAGAGGACCAGGGGAAAGGGAGATGCTGGACTGGGACAGAGCAACTGGAGATGGGCCATGAGATTTAGCTCCAGGTGTGGGTCCTAATCTGACCTTCCTCAGAGTTGGGGGTGTGGACTTTAGGTTCTGGTATGAGACAGCCCCAAAGGCTGGGTGTGGGGACTCTCTTTCTGAGACTAAAAGCACAATAGGTACCAGATACAATGATCCAGAGTCTGACTGAGGAGGGGAAGAAGATGCTTGACCTAGGGTAGCTGAGCCACCTAATGGTGAATGGGGAAGAGGGACCAGATGGAGCTGTTGATCTCGGCAGAGATTTCAGAAAGCTCAGTGGAGTGTGCAGATCCGGTGTGTACCCACGGCCTGCCATTGACAGACTGACTGGGCAGCTAGGCAAGGCCACTGACAATCCTAGGTTACACTATAACAAAAGACACTGGGAAGTTTAACACTCCAGTGAAGAATACAACCCACAGCAGATTGTCAGAACAGGGATTGTGCTGTATGAAACCTACCTGTACAGCACCAGCCCACCAATGGTACTGAAGAAACAACACATTCGTAATGATGCCTGCAGCAGGGCCAGCTGAGAATTGTACATCAAGACCTTTCTCAATGGAAAATTAGATTTTGACTGAATGATTTTTTAATTTTTTCTTATTAATTAATTTGTGGAAGTCTGTGCTTTTTCTGAAGAGTTTTGATTTTTCATTGGAAAATGAAAAGCCCCCAAATATTTTGGCTTTTGGGAGTTTTCAACTGAAATAATTCAGTTTCCATTTGCCAAAACCAAATATTTCCCTCCCAATTTTCACATTTTCAATTTTTTGATGAAAAGTTCAATGCAATTTTCCACAGGGGAAAAAAAAATCCATGTTCTGCCCTGCTCCAGAGTGCACCATTCTTAAGCCCTCACTGGTTGCAGGTGGAATCTGTCAATGTTCTGTTCTGCCCTGTGTCCACATGACTCCTGGAATGTCCTAGAGGTTAATGTACATTAGCCTGAAGGCCTCTGTGATGAGTGTGGGGCTGTGGGTGCAGGCTATGCTGGAGCTCTAGGCATAACTAACAGTATGAAGCAAAGGTTGTGAACAGAAGTAGAGCTGGTCTTGGGAGAATAGTAACACACTGGGTATTGGCTAACCAAGTAAGCTCATGTGAGAGGATGGTACAAGGAAACACAGAGTTCTCAAGTAACACCATAAATACAGACTTAAGAGATGGTACAGGAACTCACTGACCGCTCCTAAAGGATAAGGAGGAGATGACAAGATAATTAGTGTATCTGTGTATCTGTAGTGTATCTGTAGCTCCTCACTAGGACTGTGCTTTGTCAACAACAAATCTGGCCGAGCACCTTTGCCACTGAACCGAGCCTGGGGTCTTTCTTTGTAGTAATATGAGGTTTCCTGTATCAACACACTGCACTGTCTGCTAGTGCAGCTGATGTCGGAGTTCTGAGAACAGCAGCACTAGCAGCATTACCAATGCTGCAGCACCAGCAGCACTTAGCAACACAAACTACAGTTGGTAATCGTACAATCATAGACATGTCAGGCTGGAAGGGACCTGAAGAAGTCATCAAGTCCAGCCCCCTGCACTGAGGCAGGATCAAGTAAACCTAGACCATCCCTGACAGGGGGTTTGTCCTACGTGTTCTTAATAATCTCTGATGAGGGGATTCCTCCATCTCCCCTTGGAAGCCTATTCCAGAGCTTAACTACCCTGATCATTAGAAAGCTTTTCCTACTATGGAGCCTAAACCTCCCTTGCTGCAGATGAAGCCCATTACTTCTTGCCCTATGTTTAGAGGGCACTGAGAACAATTGATCACCATCTTCTGTATAACAGTCCTTAACAGATTCGAAGATGGTTACCAGGTTCCCCTTCGATCTTTTTTTCTCAAGCCTTAACATGCTAAGTTTTTTTAACCTTTCTGCATAAGTGAAGTTTTCTAAAGCTTTGATCAGTTTTTTGTTGTTCTCTGGATTTTCTCTAATTTGTTCACATCCTGTTTAAATGCTGAGTTCAAAACCCTCCAAAGTGGGTCTCCCACAACCCAGGCAAATATTGAACCCCAGGGCAAAGGTTGGGAGGGGCCGGCACTTTTCAGAAGCTGCCCTGAATGAAACATTTTCAACAACCTGAAACAGACTTTTCCAATTTACTAACAAATTTCAAACACATCTCGAACTGTCTCAAATACCTGCATCAAATAATTGATGTTTTGGTCAGTTTCCTGCCAGACCAAAACATCAATTATTTGCCCAGATCCACCTGCAAGTGACCTGCAATAACACACAGATGCAGCAACACTGCAGAAGCTTGTAAACCCACCACTGGCATCTTCAAAACACACCCATCGGAAATGGATGAAACCCCCCAGAGACTGACCCTCAAGTGATCACTTGGCTCCGAGATGTGCCCTGTAGCCTTCATGTGGGGGGGGGGTCACACCTCTGAAGACAGTGTGAGGTATGGGGGGTCCTATGCCACAAGGCTTCCAGTGGCTTCTCCTGGCCTCAGTCACTTGGGGGGTCCCAGCAGATCCCATGTGACATGAGGGATGTCCTGCCACAGCTGCCCCCCATCAGCAGATCCCTGCCCTACTATGGGAGAAGCTGGGAAAGACAGGGGCTCTTATGTAAGATTACCTAGATTCCTGGAGCTCTGTCTGCTGGCAGCTCAGGGAGAGGCACACTGTCCCTGGGAGGGAGGGGGAGCCAAGGCAAACTCAGAGTCTGCCTGGCAACCAATAGCGAGTGAGAAGCCCCTCCCAGGGAGTTCAGGAAAGGAGAGAAGCCATTTTTGAGTCAGTCTGGAGCCAGCCAGGGCAAGGGCAGGACTGGTTGTGTGGGGAGCTGGGAAGTCCCAGGCCTACATGCTGGGTTCCCCCCAAAAACTGGCTTCTAGGGACCTGAAAGCAAGATCCCTCAGCTTGGCTTGTCTTTCTCCGCTGATGATTCCCAGTGTAAGCAGAGTCAGGATGAGCTCTACCCTGACATCTGATAGTGAATTGTGGCAAGTGTGGGAAAGAACTTCAGGGGCTGGTCTTGTTTGCATAGGCACACCCACCCCGCCTAGCATGAACCCACAGCAGCCCTAAATGGTCACTTTGGCTGCTGTGGGATCCCCAGTTTCTCTGTTATTGGGGCAGGAAGAATAAAGTGTTGTTACCCTGATTATGTGAATCAAGGCCAGTGGAACTGTTTTATGACAGAGGGACTCACCATCAACTGAGTAGCACTCACTAGACAAGGGACATGGGTTCCAAAAGCCAGTGAATTGAGAGAGGTTGGGGGAAGGTATGTATAGCTGAGGGTGTGGGTTTCTTTGAGGCATGGTTACTGCTTCTCTCCACTGTTGAATAGCAGAGATAATTTTGAGTCCCTTAAGAGTCTAGTTACAGAGTGCTGAGCTGAATTCACTTTGGGACAGTGGTGTACCAGCACTGGGGCTTCCCTACTACAAGCAGACATCACTAAGTGCTGAAATCATTAAAGAGCTAAAACTGCTAAGCTGAGCTCACTGAGTGTTATGTTAACTAGTGGGGGAGCCTGAAGATCTATTGCTAAGTGGCTGGCAGAGCATAGCAGAGCAGTTTGTGAGATGCCCACAGAACAATGAGTGGCACGGAGCTGAGCAGTTTGCAGGGGCAGCTGGAGCGGCTCATGGGCAGCTGGTGAACTGGAGTGGCTGATAGAGCAGAGCAGTTTGTGGTGAAAGCTGCAGCAGAACCTCATGGAGAGGTGGGGCAGTCAGCCTCAGACCACATAAGGTGCCCCTTAACACCCCGTGCACCTCCTCATCCCCATTTCCACCCAGGCTGGGGTGTAAAACTCTGCAGATAAACTTTTGAACTCTGGGACTGCACTGACCAGGGACAGAGACTTTGGGTTGTTGGACTTTTGGATGATTTTTAGGTTGCTGGACTCAAGAGACTTTTGGGACTTGGGGGTGATCTTTTGGGTGGTTGGACTTAAGATCCTGAGAGGAAAAGATACTGCCAAACTTACTTGGGGTGGGTCTTTTGCTCATGGTTTGTGTTATGAATCCTGTTGTGGTGTTTCCCCAGCATAATGCCACATTGTTTCCCTCCTTTATTAAAAGGGTTTTGCTACACCCAGACTCCATGCTTGCGAGGGGAAGTATTGCCTCCTAGAGGCACCCGGGGTGGTATGTAATTGTCCCAGGTCACTGGGTGGGGGCCTGCCGGTTTTGCACTGTGTTATTGAAACAAAACCCTGGATACTGAACACGGCCGTTGTTGCTGCCAACTCAGAGGGGCAGAGGGGTTACACCAGTTTGTAGAGTTTTGCTGGGAAACTTCCCAAGCCAGGCTGAGTTCACCTCCCAGCTCCCAAGGTGAGACCAGTCACCACATGGTCAGCTCTGTTCTGGCTGCTAGTTCAGAGCTGCTGCCTGTGTGTGTCCGGATGCTGGGCTGGGAGACAACAGTTTGGATGTTAGTATAGTTGTGTAACCTGCACCTTGAGCCCTGCAGCCCAGTTTGGTGAGGGGAAATCCTGGGACCAAAGCAGCCTGACTCTTGCCTGAAGAGGATCCCTGCCAGCAGAGATCAGCCCCTCTGCAGTGACCGAGTCATCTTTTAGTCAGTCAGTCAGTCAATCAGAGAATTTGTTTTGGGGACACCCTACTCCCCGAACTGTGTCCTCAAGCCAGGGAATGAGGGTTTGGAGATTTTATAACCTGCTGCATATTAAACCTGTGGAGGGATTTACCACCTTCTCCCACTTGTGAGTCCATTGGGGTGTACTGAACCCAGTCAGCCACACTGCTAAACCACTGCAGAAAATATCAGAAAGGATGCTGTGTTGGTCTTGATCTGTAAAAAGCAAGAAAGAGTCCTGTGGCACCTTATACACTAACAGATGTATTGGAGCATAGGCTTTTGTGGGTGAATACCCACTTTGTCAGACACACTGCAGAAAAGAATTGTGTGTTCATAGGTCATCAAGGGCCCCAACAAAGCATGCAACCCAATGGGACACTAATCATACATTTGCTACATCAGGTCCCGTGACTGGGGAAAGTCATGGGTATTATCAGCATGGGCACTGGTGACCCTAAAATAGTGTTTTACCCTGTTATGTATATTTGTCTCCTGTTTAATATAATTATTGTGTTGAATATATTGTATGTATTTGTGTTATTTCTTGGAAGTCTCCAACTAAACCTCTACCACGATATAACGTGACCCAATATAACATGAATTTGGATATAACATGGTAAAACAGTGCTCTGGAGGGGCGGGGCTCTGCACTCTGGTGGATCAAAGCAAGTTCGATATAATGCCGTTTCACCTATAATGTGGTAAGATTTTTTGGCTCCTGAGGACAGCGTTATATCGGGGTACAGGTGTATCTGGTAAGTAAGTAGGGTTACCCTGTGATTGGAGGGAAGGAGCGGGGGGGTGGTGGTGGAGGCACCGCCAAATAAATTCATAGGAAAAAATAAAGAAGATACACCCTGCTGAGTGAATGGCAGGATCCAGAAGAACCCAGACCTGTCCATCAAAACCTGTAAGCAGATTGGCATTACAGAAGGTAACCAGGTGGAGAGAGGGCGCTACACTTATTATGCTCTTACATTCATGGGAGACCCCTGGGTCCTCAGAGACAAAAAAAGGCGGCTCCCCCAGGCCCTGTCTGGGCTCCCCCCACCACATACACTGCTTTTATCTTGCTAATCTCCCATCCCCTCATCCTGTTTCCATCCCCTGTTCTCCTCCTGCCATTTCCACCCCTTCCCTTCTCCTCCCCCTCCTCATTTCTACCTTCCCTTCCTTCTGCCCAACCCCATCCCCTCCATCCCACTGAGCTCCGCTGATCTGAGGGCTTTTACTGACCCCTCCCCCATATTTTGACATCCTCCCCCAGTTGTCTTTTGTGCTCCCCCATCTCCCCCAGGTGGCAGTTGGCTGTTCCCCCCCTTGACGGTCCCATCACTGACTCTGCTCGCCAGGCCCCTCCCCCCACAGGCAGTTCCCAAGTCGCTGCAGGTGGCTCCGGCCCATCCCCCAAGCTCGCCGCACCCAGGGCTAGCGGGTTTGGCCCGTCCCAGCAGGGCCCCACCAGGCTCCAGCAAGTCTCCAGCCCACTGTTTGCTCCCCAGTGACGTCACTGCGCCCTATAATGCAAACACGGGAGTTACACTGGCATTCCTCAGCTGTGGCCAGACGCCCGAGCGAGCGTGGGGAAGAGACGGGCTCTGCCTGCTGAGTTGCCAGCACTGGAGAGACACCAGGCAAAATTCTCACCTTTGTGAGCCGATCTGGAGTCCAGCTGGCCCAGGGACTGGGGGGACCAGGTTTGTTGGGTGTTTCTGTTTTTTATCAAACAGACAAGATGGGTGAGGTCAAACATTCTGCTGGACCAACTTCTGCTGGTGAGAGAGACACTTTTCAGCTACACAACTCTGCTATCCTGAGACCTACACGGGTACAACAATTTTTATTTTTCTGGTAAGGGATGCTGGGGTAGCGAAGGCCTGAAGAGGAAAGAGCCAGTGGCCACCACTGCCAAAGGAAAGGCTGGCTAGCAACAGAGGTGGGATTCAAACTCACCCATGTCTAATACAAAGGATCAACCATTAGCTCCTCAGCCACCACCTTATCTACTGGAGTATCTTTCCCATGAGTTGTCATTTTGTCAGCTGAGACCAGGCACCCAAGTGACTGTATAGAAGGAAACATAGGGCTGGCCTGCAGGCATACCAAGCCCATAGCCAGATCATGCGAGATCGCTGAGTGGTTAAGGCTCTAGACTACTAATCTATTATGTGCTGCTGTCCCTGTTGGTTGTGGGCTGTCACTTCTTTTTGTGGAGGCAGCTGCTTGGTCATTCTTCTGCACCCCTTCACCCAACAAAGCCATACGGTCACCAAAAGAAGACCCACAAATTGGGTGCCACAGTACTTCCTACACCAGGTAGGACTCAAACCCAGTTTAAAATAATGAGAATTAAGCACGAAACCTCTACACCACTGGTCTCTTTGCAGACCTCCTCTGCTATGTCTGCTCTACCCTGTCTTGGGTGCCTGGCCTGGGTGCCTGGCGTTGGCTGACCAAGCACAGCTGGTGGAAAGGGGCCCTTTTGGCTGATAAAGTGACCAAGCGGTTAAAGTGCTGGATTTCCAATATTTTGTACCAAGAGCATCACAGTGGATCACAAATTGAATGCGAGTCAACAATGTGACGCAGTCACAAAAAATGCTACTGTCATTCTGGGAAGTATTAACAAGAGTGTGGTATGTGAGGTTGTTGTCCCACCCTCTCCTTGAAACTGGACTGTGTCCAATTCTGGGTGTCAGTACTGTTTTAATTTTTTTGGTCTTGCAATAATGTTATTTCTTCTGTACATGACTTGTTTAGTTTATGGTTGTCTTTTGGGTGCTGCCCATGCTGCTTTGTTATTGTAGAGTCAGACATTGGGCCTGTGCACACACTGGTTTGTTTTCATTTCCATGTCTGAGTTTAGATTTGTGCTGGTTGTTAACGCCTTTATGAAGCACAGAAATATTATTTGCCCTGGCTTTAGAGGGGCAGGAGGGGACTTACCAAAGCTCACACAGAGTCAGTGGAACAGCTGGGAATGGAACCCAGGAACCCCCCAAGCACTGGGTGTTAGCATCAAATTCCATCTTCCCACCCTATACAGTGGGAAGTCTTATGTCTTGTCAGTGCACAGAACTTACACCATTGGGCATAAAAGCAAAACATAACTAGAGGCTGGAATCTGTCTGGATTGGGGTGCAGCAGTAGTTATACCATAGTGAGGGTTGTGTTAAAGACATTCATGCTTTGACAGTGGAAAGAATGGTGAATATTGTGTGTTTTGAATGAGTTTTAATGAAACAAAACTTGGGTTAAAATCTTTAGTCAGTGATGAACTGTTTGGTATATAGATTGTACAATTTGTACTTCTCGAAAGTTTATGGTATGCTGTTGAAAAATGGGTGTTTTAGTGATTTCCCCCCCCCTTTTTTGATATATTCTTCCAGCAGAAAGATACAATCACAGATATATCCCACATTTGAATACATCATTGCTTCTATAATCGGAATCCCAAGAGTACCAATTTAGGTCAATGCATGGCATATAAAACATATTTAAAAACTGGACATCAATCTAGAATTCCTGCCAAATATCAGCTCAAAACCATATACCAAAGCCAAATACTGACATGATGTTCTCTTGCCTCCACATGGCTGCACTCTCTGGAGGAGGCTAACAAATAGTTTCACAAACTCATAGCTTTGTGGGCCTTGGGTCACATTTTCAGGCCTTTCTCCCCAAACAGGATGGTTATAATATTACCTTTTTTTTTAAAATGAAAGCCGAGATTCTAACTGAACCCCCGACCCTCAGACTGGGGGCTTTATGTAGAACATCAAATGCCATGAGACTGATCTTTAAGTCATCAGACTTGGCCACACCCCTCCCAGGGGCAGTCAGAGGGGCTGGTGGAGGAGAGCGCTGGGCTGGGCCATGGGGATGGGGCTCCGTGTCAATACAATGATGAAATTGGGCCATGTGACTCATTTTCCATCTCTCTCTCTCTCCTGTAGGGGGCGGCAGTGCGGAGGAGGGGAGCGCCCTGCAGCAAACTCGGCAGGGCAGCCCGCGTCCTTCCCTCCCCACCGACCGGAGCAGCGCGAAGCCCTCCCAGCAGGCGGCGTGGCGATCAGGGCCGCGGGGTGAGCACCCCGCTGAAGCCCTGGCCGCCCCCTTCTCTCTCTGCCCCCCGCTCCCTCCCCATTAGACCAGGCGCGCACTGCAGCACAGGGAGTCCCCTGGCTCTGGCCGCCCTGTAGGGTTTTGTTTTGTTTTGTTTTCTCCCCTGCTTTGCCGGCCGTGCCGTTCCCCCCACACACCTCGCTTTGCCGCTCCAGCCACTCCGCAGGTTGGTTTTTTTTCACCTGCTTTGCTGCTCCAGCCCTGCAGTGTTTTTTGTTCCCCCCCCCCTGCTTTACCGCTCCGGCTGTGCTGCAGGTTTCTTTTTTTCTCCCTGCTTTGCCGTTCCAGCCGCGCAATTTTTTGCCCCCCCCCCCCCCGCTTTACCGCTCCGGCCGCACCGTGGTTTTTTGTTGTTGTTGGTTTTCCCCCCTGCTTTGCTGCTCCGGCTTTGCTGCATTTTTGACCCCCCCGCCCAATTTGCCGTTCCAGACACGCTGTTTTTTTGTCCCCCCCACCCCGGTTTGCCGCTCTGGCCGTGCTGTGTTGTTTTTTTTCCCTGCTTTGCTGCTCCGGCGGCCCCCCCCCCCCCCCCCTTTTTTTTTTTTTTTTTTTTTTTTTTTGCTTGGGGCTGCAAAAAAGCTGGCCCTGGACATGTGTGTTCCCACTTGTGGATTTTTGGCGTGATGGGAGTCGTTGTGGTGGGGAGCTCTCATTCTGCTTCTCTATCAGGTCCAGGTGGTGCTTTCTCTCTCTCTCTTTTTCTGTTTCTTCTCTCTCTCTCTCTCTTTTTTTCTTTTATCTCCAGTTTTTTCACTTGCAATAATCTCTGGTGCTCCTTCTCCTTTTCTGCAAACTGCAGCCTAAAGAGCTCCAACTTCACAATCACTTCACTGCTTTTACTCATTTTCCTGCTTTTCTGTTCCTACTTCCCTTTCCCAAAATAAACAAAGAGAAAATAACAAAACGATGATGTCCTCTTGACTGTTCTTAGCCACTGCACTTAAGACTCACTTAAAATCATAAATATCAGTGCTTAAAGTGTGAACTCCACTTGGAATAACAAGCTGTACATACACCCTGAGCACTGTGCCACTGTGACATTCCCATGGTGTGATCTGCTAGGTCACTCCAATCCTCGACTCTGGGAGCCAGCCTTACCCTGCTCTGCTGTGAGAACCCCCACTCCCGGGTTATTCCTGCACAGCCTCAAGCATGTAAGCTGCTCCTTGGATTGTGCAACCGATTGACACTAGCCAATAACTCCAGTCCCAGACACAGTCCTAGGAACCTCCATCTTGCAGAGTCCAGTTATGCCTGCTACTATAACATCAGTATAAGAAACATGCTCAGTGCATCATGTTATGCCTTCTGAAGACACCCGACATGACAAACTTTGCATTGGATACCACACAATCATATTATGAGGATGAACATGGCGGTGCAGGGTGTTCCTCTGAGATACACAGCATCACAGATACAGCCCTCCTTTGTAAAATATTTTGAGATCTACTGTTGAAATGCCTGATATAAGAGTTTGGTATTATCTTCTTCTAAATGCTTTCTGTCAGTTTCCAGCAAAACCCCATTTTGATTAGGCTGAATTGAAAAGCTTAAAAATAATAATTTGCAAAAGTATATTTGTGATGGGTTCCCCCCGGGGTGCCACCTGGAACTGCGGTACCACTGAGCCCTCTGACCCACCAGCCTGGGCTCCTCTCACAGTGTGCTGCTATGACAAGTTGCAAAGCCCTTCAGACTTGAACTTTCACCAGCATGCAAGCAAGTAGGGACACATCCAGGTACAGTCTCATGCAGGCTCTCTAACCACCAGCATCTGAGCCTAGGACACCAGAGCAGTACTGTCCTACTTTGATCAAATCTGGCCAGTATATGAGTTTATCACCCGGTCCACCTCTACCCCATGTGAAGAGGACCATAGGGTGGTGTTCCAAGAAGAAGGATTGCTAGGCAGAGATGGGCTGCACCTAACGAAGAGAGGGAAGAGCATCTTCACAAGCAGGCTGGCTAACCTAGTGAGGAGGGCTTTAAACTAGGTTCACTGGGGGAAGGAGACCAAAGCCCTGAGGTAAGTGGAGAAGTGGGATACCAGGAGGAAGCACGAGCAGGAGAGTGCAAGAGGGGAGGACTCCTGCCTCATACTGAGAAAGCGGGACAATCAGTGAGTTATCTTAAGTGCCTATACACAAATGCAAGAAGCATGGGAAACAAGCAGGAGAACTGGAAGTCCTGGCACAGTCAAGGAAGTATGATGTAATTGGAATAACAGAGACTTGGTGGGATAACTCACATGACTGGAGTACTGACATGGATGGATATAAACTGTTCAGGAAGGACAGGCAGGGCAGAAAAGGTGGGGGAGTTGCATTGTATGTAAGAGATCAGTATGACTGCTCAGAGCTCCAGTATGAAAGTGCAGAAAAACCTGAGAGTCTCTGGATTAAGTTTAGAAGAATGAGCAACAAGGGTGATGTCATGGTGGGCGTCTGCTCTAGACCACCAGACCAAAGGGACAAGACTTTCTTCTGGCAGCTAATTGAAGTTACTAGATCACAGGCCTTGGTTCTCATGGGGGAACTTCAATCATAGAATATCAGGGTTGGAAGAGACCTCAGAAGGTCATCTAGTCCAAACCCCTGCTCAAAGCAGGACCAATCCCCAGGCAGATTTTTGCCCCAGATCCTTAAAAGGCCCCGTCAAGGATTGAACTCACAACCCTGAGTTTAGCAGGCCAAGGGTGCTAAAGGAGTTGGTGGATGTGATTGCAGAGCCCTTGGCCATTATCTTTGAAAACTCATGGTGATCAGGGGCAGGGCTGTCTCTAGGCTTTTTGCTACTCCAAGCAAAAAAAATTTTGGCTGCCCTCCACCCCAGCCTTGGGCTCTCACCCCCCCACACCAGTGCCCTCCCCCATCTGCACCCTCTGCTGCCCCAGCCCTGGGCTTCCCCCCCACACCCCTAGCCCTGGGCTCCCCCAACCAGTGCTGACTCCAGCCGCTCCCCCCTCACCTCCAGCCAATCCGGCACTGGCAGGGTCGGGTAAGCATTGGGGCTCCCGGGCCATGCCTCAGCCCAGGGTCCCTCCAGCCAGGGCTCCTGCCTCCAGATCCGAACGGGACTTGGGAAGGCAGAGCCAAGGGACTGCCCCGGCAGGGGGCTGAGGAGCCGGGGCAGGGTAGCCCCAGAGGTAGAAGAACCCTGGAGAGCAGGACGAGGGCCCACACGGCAGCACCCCACCCTATATGGCCCCACTCCTTCTTCTGCTTCTGACCCTCCTGTCCGCAGGCTGCTTCGCCCAGTCCCTGTGCTGCACGGGGCGGCCCCCAGCCTGAGTGTCCCCCGCTCGGAGCCTGCCTGGCCCAGCCACAAGGTGCGGGCACTGCTCCCTGGCAGCGTGAACTGCAGCGGCCCCAGGGTGCCCCCTGCGCACCATGCACTGCTGCTGCCAGGGCCGGCTCTAGGCTTTTGCCGCCCAAAGCAAGAAAAAAAAAAGATGGCCAGAATGCCGCCTCTGAAAATGTGCCGTCCCAAGCACGTGCTTGGTTTGCTGGTGCCTAGAGCTGGCCCTGGCAGCACCCCCCTGCTCTGGAATCTTGCAGCAAACCACCCATCACTGGTGAGCCAATCAGAAGGGATTCTTTAACCACATGACTTTTTGTGGAATCACACCTCACTGAACCGTAAATTGCATCACATTTTCCTAAACCAGTCAGAAGGATTTTCTAACCCCATGGATTATGACGGAATTATTCAGCAGTGCATGTTAAATTGTAAATTAAAGATAAAATACCAATTCCAGTGAGCATGTATGTAGGTGTCTTTATCAATTTTTTTACAATACCTACATAAATTCAGCAGTTAACCTTATTTGTTTCTTAATTTGAACCAGGAATAAAATGTCCTCTTTCTCCACAATTCATTTGTCTTTAAAAACTGGTGGACTGGCCCTAATAGAATTACATGCCTAAATTTTATTCCAATTTCCCTTATTCCATATACTCAAATAATGTATTTCTTCCTAAGCTTTTATATTTATTGGAAATTAGCACCTATTGGCTTAAGAGGTTGGCTTAATTGGCTTAATTAGGGCCTCTTAATTTTCGTTAAGTTTTTAACAAAAGATACATTTAAAAAAGTAGGGAAACATGCAGCACGCACCCATCACTCCCAACCCCAAATAAGTATGTTCAAGCCAGCTTGTTCACTATTTATAGATAACCCCTTTAAACATTTAATATACAACTACTTTGAATGTTTTATAGATGTGTTTTTCTCACACACACTTGTTTTTCAACATTGTTTCATATAAAGCACACACAGCACCACACTCAAAGGAAATCTAACTGTGAAAATTCATTAATAGGCCCATTCGTGAGAGAAAATGCAGGCCTAGTTTAATCTACCTTTTTATTCCTCTTTCCTCAAACTATGCACTTTTTGGTAATGTGGATTAATTAAAGTTATGTGTACTAAGTAAAATAAAAACAGCACTGGAGTAGTTGGGAAACTTACATTTTAGTATTTGAGAGACAATAGCTACAAACAAAATTTTATTCTTAAGATTTAGCAGTAAATATTTTGCATTAATAACTTATTTGGCACATTTAGCAACATACACAAAAGACATTAACAATCACTGAACACATGCACACACACACACACACACACACACACACAGGTACACAGAGATATCTGATAATCAGAGCTATCTGAAAAACAGTTAATTTTTTTCATTTTATTTATCATCACACTGAAGCAGCAACAAGGTATTAATTTTCTTTCTCTTATAAAAAAATTATTGTATAGTGTCATGCTGTCTGGAGTGGCTCACGACTGTGAATGCTACCTCAGGGCAGACTGCCAGAAAACAGGGCAGACACCCCAAGCTGCTGGTGTGTTCTATAATTAGATTTCACCAAACCAATAACAAATGTGAACTCCTGGATTACTATACCAGTCATGCCATGGAGTCACAGACAGTCCCCTTGGACTCTCCAGCCTATCTTGCCACCCAGACAAACTGGACTTTGTGATAAAACAGTCACTTAATCCAAAAATCACAAATATTTTAGGTTACTCCCACTCCCAAGAGGCCAGTCACTCACCCAGATCAAATGGTATCCTAGATCTTACACCAAAGACAATGCCGACAGCCAATTCTATAATAAACTAACTAAAGTTTTATTAGCAAAGAAATTGAAATGAGTTATTGAGAGGTTAAAGCAGGTAAAATATAATAACAGGTGAATTACAGTCTATAATTTCAAATGGGCAGAGATGTAATAACCAGCCAGTTTCCCAAAAAGATCTCAGGTTCTACTCAGATTAACTCTGGTTATTCCACCTTTTAGAATACAAACAGCTCAGAGATGAAGGAACTTTCCCTAACTCCATACTTATAGCTTCTTCTCACAGCAAGCAAACTCACAGGGTCACTACTCACATCGGCTCTACCTTTGATTACGGAGAGTGAGGAATGCACTTAGCGTCTTTCCTCTGATCACCACACACAATGATCACTTGCCTTAAAATTAGCACTTTTCTGTCAAAGTTCTTCATTTGCATTCCACAAGGCTTCTTTTTCCTTTGCTGGGTTATTTAGTTACAGGGATATACACTGTGGATGTTTGCTATTACATTATAACAGGATACAGCTAAGTGAAAACAATGCATGCAACATCCCACTAGCTTTCATGAAGTTTAAACATCAAATACACTGTCATACATTTACCAATCACTTGGATCTGTACTAGTACACAAGTGAATTGGTCTGGCTTCCAACTATGGATTTATAAACATTCAGTGAGGCCTGTGGCTTTGGCATGAGCTGGTATAGTGTCATGCATCACATCTAGTGCTTTTAAAACCATAACCTCTAATGCAGTGGTGAGCAACAATGCAGCCCATTAGAGTAATCTGATTGCGGGCCACAAGACATTTTGCTGACATCTGCAGGCACGGGCCCCCGCAGCTCCCACCACTGCTCTAACGCTCCCTTCTCATGCCTCCACTCCACCTCTCATAAACATTACTGTTGTGTTCTAACCAAAGGGGGGGGGTCTGGTGAAATAAAAAGTAAATTAAAACGCTGAAAAGAGAAACTGGCACAACCTTTATTACTAGAAATTATGGCTATATTTTGAGATGATCTTTCCTGTTTGGATCCTTCGGCCCATTCAATGCAGCTAGCTCTGGGGTTGATTACTCCCCCGAGCTCCTTTTACAATTACTGCATGTTTTGATTTTATTTTTATTTTTACAGTCACGTGCCAGATGTCCAGGCTTATTGCAAGTGAAGCATGTAGTGATTCTGACTGCATGAACCACTACAATTTCCTTGCTACCTTCCTCTTTTTTTTTCTACTTCTGTGGCCCATTTCATTACTGCTGAGTATGTCTCTCTCTCACTGAGATGCCTTATGCCAGGACTGCTTGGTGATCTGCAGACAGCCCTTCCTTTAGGATTTGAAGGAATACATCATGGTCTCAGGATGTTATATTCTCCAGACCTGAATAATCTCAGAATGCATTCCAGCCTGATCCCCTCCCGCTGGGTTGGGGTTATGATCTTCAGCCCAGCGCCCTGTCTTCCATCTATTATCTAGGTTCTCCCACACATCCCTGGGGCACTTGCACTTGACCAGGATGTGAACATCTTTCCTATGGAGGCCATGTATTTTAGTCAGGCCATCCAGCTTATCCCAGAGCTCAGTATTGTTATCACACTTGAGTTTGGGTAAATCAGACAGAAGTGCCTATTTTTCCTGGGGTGAAGGGATGGTAGATTTCAGTTGTTTCTTTTCTAAATCCCCTTACTAGTTGACCCTCCACATTAACATTTCTGAACCTCCTTAGCTGTGTTTTGATTGGAGCCATGTGCTGTGCTTGCTCCCCTGGGGCAATTAATCCTTGTGATGCTCCTTTATTATCTCTGTGGGTGCTCAAATTTGGCTTGTCATGCAAAGAAATGTATGGAGGGGGTTCTGATTCCTCCCTTTGCTTTGTGCTGCTGAGTTTTCCCACAGATAGTTAATCAGTGGAGCAGGTGGCTGGCAAATGCCAGGAGGTGTGTCCCAGGCATGGTGATGCTTTCGCTCTGGGATCTTTTCCAATTTCCAAACAGTTACATATTTTAGAGCACAGGCTCTTATCTTTGAGCCATAAGACTGATCTGCGTGTGTGAAACATGGGAAATATGAGAAATTGATTCCAGTTCATTGTTAGGCACAGATTTCTCGGCGACTCCTCTTTCACAAGCCAATAGCATCCCCTGCTGGACATTTGGTAGAGATTCCTTTCGAGAACATTGCTAAACATGAGCCTCTCATTGCAGATCACTGATAGGCACGAATTTCTCCTTGAGCTATCCGCCAAACATTATTCGGATGCACTGTTAGCCATTTGTCTGAGCTCCTTTCGTGAAAATAGCTACCAATGACCAATTCGCGCATAGCTCTGCGAGCGACGAATGTCTAATGGAATCGTCCTCCAACTGTAATTCTGATGCTCTGCTGGCCATTTGGAAGAGATAGGTTGTGAAAACAGGGAAACATGAGAAATTCATTGCGGATTATTGGTAGGCACGAATTTCTCCTGGTCAGATCCTATAATTGCTATTCGGATGCACTGACGGCAATCTGACAGATCTACGGTTTGAAAGCAGCTAAAGATGAGAAAATCATTCCACATCTTTGGGAAGCACGATTTTCTGCTTTTACTGCTATTTGGACGCAAAGCTAGCAATTTGACCGAGATAGACTGTGAAAACAGCTATACATAACCAATTCTTTCCAAATCTCTCGTAGGCAGTAATTTCTCCTGGATCCAGTCTACAAAAGATATTCGCTTCCACTGCTGGGCTTCTGGCAGACATCCGTTCGTGACAATAGATCCACATGAGATATTCATTCCAGATGAAAGCTAGGCATTTCCAAATAGCTAATGATGAATTATTAAGCCCGCATCAGTGCTAGACAGGAATTTCCCCTAGAACCAACCTACAAATGCTTTTCGAAAGCACTGGTGGTTTTTTGGCAGAGCTCCTTATGTGACAATTGCAAAAAAAAAAAAAAAGAAATTCAGTGCAGATCACTGCTAAGCAGGACATTCTCCTTGAAGCAGCCTACAAATGCTATTCGGCTTCGTTGCTGCGTTTGTGAAAATTGATAACTATGAGAAATTCACGCTAATTGAAGCCTAGGCAAGGATCTCTCTTAGAATCCTCTTTCAGAAGCCAATAGCATCCTCTGCTGGACAATCCTTTCGTCAACATTGCAAAAAAGGAGAAGTTCAGTGCAGATCACTGCTAGGCACCACTTTCTCCTGGATTAAACTTATAAATGCTATTCCGATGCATAGCTGGCCAATTGGCAGAGATCCGTTAGTGAAAACATCTAAACCTGAGAAAATCATTCATTCCTGATGAAACCTAGGCACTGAAAAGTATCTAATGATGCGATATTAAGCTCACATCAGTGCAAGACAGGAATTTCCACTAGATCCAACCTCCAAATGGTTTTGGAAACCACTGTTGGTTATTTGGCAGAGTTTCTTTCGAGAAAATTGCTATAAAGGAGACGTTCAGTGCAGATCCCTGCTAGGCAGGACTTTCTCTTTGAAGCAGCCTGCAAATGCTATTCGGCTGAATTGCTGGCCAAAAGACTGATCTGCGCTTGTGAAAATGGCCAAATATGAGAAATTCATTCCAGTTCATTGTTAGGCACAGATTTCTCGGAGACTCCTCTTTCACAAGCCAATAGCATCCCCTGCTGGACATTTGGTAGAGATTCCTTTCGTGAACATTGCTAAACATGAATCAGTCATTGCACGTCACTGATAGGCACGAATTTCTCCTTGAACTATCCTCCAAACAGTATTCGAATGTACTGTTAGCCATTTGTCAGAGCTCTTGTCGTGAAAATAGCTAAAAATGACCAATTCGCGCATAGCTCTGCGATCGACGAATGTCTAATGGAATCGTCCTCCAACTGGGATTCTGATGCTCTGCTGGCCATTTGGAAGAGATACGTTGAGAAAACAGCGAAACATGAGAAATTCATTGCGTATTATTGGTAGGCACCAATTTCTCCTGCTAGGATCCTAAAATTGCTATTTGGACGCAAAACGAGCAATTTCACCGAGATACGCTGTGAAAATAGCTAGTCTTTCCAAATCTCTCGTAGGCAGTAATTTCTCCTGCAACTAGTGTACAAATGATATTCGCTTCCACTGCTGGGCTTCTGGCAGAGATGCGTTCGTGACAATAGAGCAACATGAGATCTTCATTCCATATGAAAGTTAGACACTTGAAACTAGCTAATGATGAATTATTATGCCCGCATCAGTGATAGACAGGAATTTCCCCTAGAACCAACCTCCAAATGCTTTTCGAAACCACTGGTGGTTTTTTGGTAGAGCTTCTTTCCTGACAATTGCTATAAAGGAGACATTCAGTGCAGCTCACTGCTACGCAGGACTTTCTCAATGAAGCATCCTACAAATGTTCTTCGGCTGCGTTAGTGGCCTTGAGATTGATCTGCGTGTGTGAAAATTCATAACTAAGAGAAATTCACTCCAGTTGATGCCTAGGCAAAGATCTCTCTTAGAATTCTCTTTCAGAAGCCAATAGCATCCTCTGCTGGACAAGCATTTCGTCAATATTGCAAAAAAGGAGAAGTTCAGTGCAGATCACTTGTAGGCACCACTTTCTCCTGGACTCCACTTACACATCCGATAAATTGCTGGCCAATTGGCTGAGATCCGTTAGTGAAAAGAGATAAACATGAGAAATTCATTCATTCCAGATGAAACGTAGGCACCTCAAAGTAGCTCATGATGAGTTATTAAGCCCACTTCAGTGCTAGACAGGAATTTCCCCTAGAACCAACCTCCAAATGCTTTTGGAAAGCAATGGTGGCTATTTGGCAGAGCTCCTTTGGTGAAAATTGCTATAAAGGAGTTTTTCAGTGCAGATAACTGCTAGGCAGGACTTTCTCCTTGAAGCAGCATACAAATGCTTTTCGGCTGCGTTGCTGGCCTTAAGACTGATCTGGTTGTGTGAAAATTGATAACTATGAGAAATTCACTCCAGTTGATGCCTAGGCAAGGATCTGTCTTAGAATCCTCTTTCAGAAGCCAATACCATCCTCTGCAGGACAATCCTTTCGTCAACATTGCAAAAAAGGAGACGTTCAGTGCAGATCACTGCTAGGCACCACTTTCTCCTGGACTCAACTTGCAAATGCTATTCCGATGCATTGCTGGCCAATTGGCAGAGATCCGTTAGTGAAAACATCTAAACCTGAGAAAATCATTCATTCCTGATGAAACCTAGCCACTGAAAAGCATCTAATGATGAGTTATTAAGCTCACAACAGTGCTAGACAGTAATTTCCCCTAGAACCAACCTCCAAATGGTTTTGGAAAGCACTGTTGGCTATTTGGCAGAGTTCCTTTCGAGAAAATTGCTATAAAGGAGACCTTCAGTGCAGATCCCTGTTAGGCAGGACTTTCTCTTTGAAGCAGCCTACAAATGCTATTCGGCTGAATTGCTGGCCAAAAGACTGATCTGCGCGTGTGAAAATGGCTAAAAATGAGAAATTGATTCCAGTTCATTGTTAGGCACAGATTTCTCAGAGACTCCTCTTTCACAAGCCAATAGCATCCCCTGCTGGACATTTGGTAGAGATTCCTTTCGTGAACATTGCTAAACATGAGTCAGTCATTGCACGTCACTGATAGGCACGAATTTCTCCTTGAACTATCCTCCAAACAGTATTCGAATGTCCAGTAAATTCGAATACTGTTTGGAGGATGAAAGGAAAGGAAACTATACCAAATGTCCAGCAGGGGATGCTATTGGCTTGTAAAAGACAAGTCGCATAGAAATCAGTGCCTAGCAATGAACTGGAATGAATATCTCATATTTACCAATTTTCACACGCGTAGATCAGTCTTTTGGGCAGTAATTCAGCCGAATAGCATTTGTAGGCTGCTTTAAGGAGAATGTCCTGCCTAGCTGTGAACTGTACTGAACATCTCCTTTATAGCAATTTTCACGAAAGGAGCTCTGCCAGAATACCACCAATGCTTTCGAAAAGCATTTGGAGGTTGGTTCTAGGAGAAATTCCTGTCTATCACTGATGCGGGCATAATAATTCATCATTAGCTAGTGTCTAATTTTCATATGGAATGAATATCTCATGTTGCTCTATTGTCACGAAGCCCAACAGAGGAAGCGTATATCATTTGTACACTGTTTGCAGGAGAAATTACATTCGGTCAAATTGCTCGCTTTGCGTCCAAATAGCAATTTTAGGATCCTAGCAGGAGAAATTGGTGCCTACCAATAATACGCAATGAATTTCTCATGTTTCGCTGTTTTCTCAACGTATCTCTTCCAAATGGCCAGCAGGGCATCAGAATTACAGTTGGAGGACGATTCCATTAGACATTCGTCGCTCGCAGAGCTATGCGCGAATTGGTCATATTTAGCTATTTTCACGAAAAGAACTCTGGCAAATGGCTAACAGTGCATCCGAATAATGTTTGGCGGATAGCTCAAGGAGAAATTCGTGCCTATCAGTGACGTGCAATGACTGACTCATGTTTAGCAATGTTCACGAAAGGAATCTCTACCAAATGTCCAGCAGGGGATACTATTGGCTTGTGAAAGAGGAGTCGCCGAGAAATCTGTGCCTAACAATGAACTGGAATGAATTTCTCATATTTAGCCACTTTCACACGCGCAGATGTCTTTTGGCCAGCAATTCAGCGGAATAGCATTTGTAGGCTGCTTCAAAGAGAAAGTCCTGCCTAGCAGCGATCTGCACTAAACTTCTCCTTTATAGCAATTTTCTCGAAAGGAACTCTGCCAATTAGCCACTAGTGCTTTACAAAACCATTTGGAGGTTGGTTCTAGGGGAAATTCCTTTCTAGCACTGATGTGGGCTTAATAACTCATCACTACCTACTTTGAAGTGCCTAGGTTTCATCTGGAATGAATGAATTTCTCATGTTTATCTATTTTCACTAATGGATCTCAGCAAATTGGCCAGCAATACATCGGAATGGCATGTTTAATTGGAATCCAGGAGAAAGTGGTGCAACCAGTGCTCTGCACTGAACGTCTCATCTTTTGCAAAGTTGACGAAAGGACTGTCCAGCAGAGGATGCTATTGTCTTCTGAAACAGGATTCTATGAGAGATCCTTGCCTAGGCATCAACTGGACTGAATTTCTCATAATTATCAATTTTCACACACGCAGATCAGTCTTAAGGCCAGCAATGCATCGGAATAGCATGTGTAAGTTGAATCCAGGAGAAAGTCGTGCCTAGCAATGATCTGCACTGAACCTCTCCTTTTTGGCAATGTTGACGAAAGGATTGTCCAGCAGAGGATGCTATTGGCTTCTGAAAGAGAATTCTAAGCGAGATCCTTGCCTAGGCATCAACTGGAGTGAATTTCTCATAGTTATGAATTTTCACACACGCAGATCAAGCTCAAGGCCACCAACGCAGCCGAAGAGCATTTGTAGGCTGCTTCAATGAGACATTCCTGCGTAGCAGTGATCTGCACTGAACATCTCCTTTATAGCAATTCTCACGAAAGGATCTCTACCAAAAAACCTCCAATGCTTTCGAAAAGAATTTGGAGGTTGGTTCTAGGGGAAATTCCTGTTTAGCACTGATGCGGGCTTAATAATTCATCATTAGCTAGTTTCAAGTGTCTAACTTTCATCTGGAATGTGTATCTCATGTTGATCTATTGTCACGAACGGATCTCTGCCAGAAGCCCAGCAGTGGAAGCGAATATCATTTGTACACTGGTTGCAGGAGAAATTACTGCCTACGAGAGATTTGGAAAGACTAGCTCATGTATAGCTGTTTTCACAGCGTATCTCGGTCAAATTGCTCGCTTTGCGTCCAAATAGCAATTTTAGGATCCTAGCCGGATAAATTCGTGCCTTCACGAATCCGCAATGAATTTCTCATGTTTCGCTGTTTTCTCAACGTATCTCTTCCAAATGGTCAGCAGCGCATCAGAATGCCAGTTGGAGGACGATTCCATTAGACATTCGTCGCTCGCAGAGCTATGCGGGAATTGGTCATTGGTAGCTATTTTCACGAAAAGAGCTCTGACAAATGGCTAACAGTACATTCGAATACTGTTTGGAGGATAGTTCAAGGAGAAATTCGTGCCTATCAGAGACGTGCAATGACTGATTCATGTTTAGCAATGTTCACGAAAGGAATCTCTACCAAATGTCCAGCAGGGGATGCTATTGGCTTGTGAAAGAGGAGTCTCCGAGAAATCTGTGCCTAACAATGAACTGGAATGAATTTCTCATATTTGGCCATTTTCACAAGCGCAGGTCAGTCTTTTGGCCAGCAATTCAGCCGAATAGCATTTGTAGGCTGCTTCAAAGAGAAAGTCCTGCCTAACAGGGATCTGCACTGAAGGTCTCCTTTATAGCAATTTTCTCGAAAGGAACTCTGCCAAATAGCCAACAGTGCTTTCCAAAACCATTTGGAGGTTGGTTCTAGGGGAAATTACTGTCTAGCACTGTTGTGAGCTTAATAACTCATCATTAGATGCTTTTCAGTGGCTAGGTTTCATCAGGAATGAATGATTTTCTCAGGTTTAGATGTTTTCACTAACGGATCTCTGCCAATTGGCCAGCAATGCATCGGAATAGCATTTGCAAGTTGAGTCCAGGAGAAAGTGGTGCCTAGCAGTGATCTGCACTGAACGTCTCCTTTTTTGCAATGTTGACGAAAGGATTGTCCTGCAGAGGATGGTATTGGCTTCTGAAAGAGGATTCTAAGACAAATCCTTGCCTAGGCATCAACTGGAGTGAATTTCTCATAGTTATCAATTTTCACACAACCAGATCAGTCTTAAGGCCAGCAACGCAGCCGAAAAGCATTTGTATGCTGCTTCAAGGAGAAAGTCCTGCCTAGCAGTTATCTGCACTGAAAAACTCCTTTATAGCAATTTTCACCAAAGGAGCTCTGCCAAATAGCCACCATTGCTTTCCAAAAGCATTTGGAGTTTTTTTCTAGGGGAAATTCCTGTCTATCACTGATGCGGGCATAATAATTCATCATTAGCTAGTTTCAAGTGTCTAACTTTCATATGGAATGAAGATCTCATGTTGCTCTATTGTCACGAACGCATCTCTGCCAGAAGCCCAGCAGTGGAAGCGAATATCATTTGTACACTGGTTGCAGGAGAAATTACTGCCTAGGAGAGATTTGGAAAGACTAGCTATTTTCACAGCGTATCTCGGTGAAATTGCTCGTTTTGCGTCCAAATAGCAATTTTAGGATCCTAGCAGGAGAAATTGGTGCCTACCAATAATACGCAATGAATTTCTCATGTTTCGCTGTTTTCTCAACGTATCTCTTCCAAATGGCCAGCAGAGCATCAGAATCCCAGTTGGAGGACGATTCCATTAGACATTCGTCGCTCGCAGAGCTATGCGCGAATTGGTCATATTTAGCTATTTTCACGAAAAGAGCTCTGACAAATGGCTAACAGTACATTCGAATACTGTTTGGAGGATAGTTCAAGGAGAAATTCGTGCCTATCAGTGACCTGCAATGACTGACTCATGTTTAGCAATCTTCACGAAAGGAAACTATACCAAATGTCCAGCAGGGGATGCTATTGGCTTGTAAAAGACAAGTCGCATAGAAATCAGTGCCTAGCAATGAACTGGAATGAATGTCTCATATTTACCAATTTTCACACGCGTAGATCAGTCTTTTGGGCAGTAATTCAGCCGAATAGCATTTGTAGGCTGCTTTAAGGAGAATGTCCTGCCTAGCTGTGAACTGCACTGAACGTCTCCTTTATAGCAATTTTCACGAAAGGAGCTCTGCCAGAATACCACCAATGCTTTCGAAAAGCATTTGGAGGTTGGTTCTAGGAGAAATTCCTGTCTATCACTGATGCGGGCATAATAACTCATCATTAGCTAGTTTCAAGTGTCTAATTTTCATATGGAATGAATATCTCATGTTGCTCTATTGTCACGAAGCCCAGCAGCGGAAGCGTATATCATTTGTACACTGTTTGCAGGAGAAATTACATTCGGTCAAATTGCTCGCTTTGCGTCCAAATAGCAATTTTAGGATCCTAGCAGCAGAAATTGTTGCCTACCAATAATACGCAATGAATTTCTCATGTTTCGCTGTTTTCTCAACGTATCTCTTCCAAATGGCCAGCAGGGCATCAGAATGCCAGTTGGAGGACGATTCCATTAGACATTCGTCGCTCGCAGAGCTATGCGTGAATTGGTCATATTTAGCTATTTTCACGAAAAGAGCTCTGACAAATGGCTAACAGTACATTCGAATACTGTTTGGATGATAGTGCAAGGAGAAATTCGTGCCTATCAGTGACGTGCAATGACTGACTCATGTTTAGCAATGTTCACGAAAGGAATCTCTACCAAATGTCCAGCAGGGGATGCTATTGGCTTGTGAAAAAGGAGTCTCGGAGTATTCTGTCTAATTTACTTTTTATTTCACCAGACCCCCTCTCTTTGGTTAGAACACAACAGTAATGTTTATGAGAGGTGGAGTGGAGGCATGAGAAGGGAGCGTTAGAGCAGTGGTGGGAGCTGCGGGGGGCCGTGCCTGCGGATGTCAGCAAAATGTCTTGCGGCCCGCAATCAGATTACTCTGATGGGCTGCATTGTTGCTCACCACTGCATTAGCGGTTATGGATTTAAAGGCACTAGATGTGATGCATGACACTATACCAGCTCATACCAAAGCCCCAGGCCTCACTGAATGTTTATAAATCCATAGTTGGAAGCCAGACCAATTCACTTGTGTATTAGTACAGATCCAAGTGATTGGTAAATGTATGACAGTGTATTTGATGTTTAAACTTCATGAAAATTAGTGGGATGTTGCATGCATTGTTTTCACTTATCTGTATCCCGTTATAATGTAATAGCAAACATCCACAGTGTATATCCCTGTAACTAAATAACCCAGCAAAGGAAAAAGAAGCCTTGTGGAATGCAAATGAAGAACTTTGACGGAAAAGTGCTAATTTTAAGGCAAGTGATCATTGTGTGTGGTGATCAGAGGGGAAAGAAGCTAAGTGCATTCCTCACTCTCCGTAATCAAAGGTAGAGCCGATGTGAGTAGTGAACCTGTGAGTTTGCTTGCTGTGAGAAGAAGCTATAAGTATGGAGTTAGGGAAAGTTCCTTCATCTCTGAGCTGTTTGTATTCTAAAAGGTGGAATAACCAGAGTTAATCTGAGTAGAACCTGAGATCTTTTTGGGAAACTGGCTGGTTATTACATCTCTGCCCATTTGAAATTATAGACTGTAATTCACCTGTTATTATATTTTACCTGCTTTTACCTCTCAATAACTCATTTCAATTTCTTTGCTAATAAAACTTTAGTTAGTTTATTATAGAATTGGCTGTCGGCATTGTCTTTGGTGTAAGATCTAGGATAACATTTGATCTGGGTGAGTGACTGGCCTCTTGGGAGTGGGAGTAACCTAAAATATTTGTGATTTTTGGATTAAGTGACTGTTTTATCACAAAGTCCAGTTTGTCTGGGTGGCAAGATAGGCTGGAGAGTCCAAGGGGACTGTCTGTGACTCCATGGCATGACTGGTATAGTAATCCAGGAGTTCACATTTGTTATTGGTTTGGTGAAATCTAATTATAGAACACAACCACCAGCGTCGGGTGTCTGCCCTGTTTTCTAGTAGTCTGCCCTGAGGTAGCATTCACAGTCGTGAGCCACTCCAGACAGCATGACACTATACAATAATATTTTTATAAGAGAAAGAAAATTAATATCTTGTTGCTGCTTCAGTGTGATGATAAATAAAATGAAAAAAAATTAACTGTTTTTCAGATAGCTCTGATTATCAGATAACTCTGTGTACCTGTGTGTGTGTGTGTGTGTGCATGTGTTCAGTGATTGTTAATGTCTTTTGTGTATGTTGCTAAATGTGCCAAATAAGTTATTAATGCAAAATATTTACTGCTAAATCTTAAGAATAAAATTTTGTTTGTAGCTATTGTCTCTCAAATACTAAAATGTAAGTTTCCCAACTACTCCAGTGCTGTTTTTATTTTACTTAGTACACATAACTTTAATTAATCCACATTACCAAAAAGTGCATAGTTTGAGGAAAGAGGAATAAAAAGGTAGATTAAACTAGGCCTGCATTTTCTCTCACGAATGGGCCTATTAATGAATTTTCACAGTTAGATTTCCTTTGAGTGTGGTGCTGTGTGTGCTTTATATGAAACAATGTTGAAAAACAAGTGTGTGTGAGAAAAACACATCTATAAAACATTCAAAGTAGTTGTATATTAAATGTTTAAAGGGGTTATCTATAAATAGTGAACAAGCTGGCTTGAACATACTTATTTGGGGTTGGGAGTGATGGGTGCGTGCTGCATGTTTCCCTACTTTTTTTTAAATGTATCTTTTTGTGAAAAACTTAACGAAAATTAAGAGGCCCCTAATTAAGCCAATTAAGCCAACCTCTTAAACCAATAGGTGCTAATTTCCAATAAATATAAAAGCTTAGGAAGAAATACATTATTTGAGTATATGGAATAAGGGAAATTGGAATAAAATTTAGGCATGTAATTCTATTAGGGACAGTCCACCAGTTTTTAAAGGCAAATGCTAAAAGAATTGTGGAGAAAGAGGACATTTTATTCCTGGTTCAAATTAAGAAACAATTATTTGTTAATAATTAACTGCTGTTAATTATTGTTAATAATTGTTAATAATTGTTAATTGTTTAACAGTAGTTAAACAATTAACTGCTGAATTTATGTAGGTATTGTAAAAAAATTGATAAAGACACCTACATACATGCTCACTGGAATTGGTATTTTATCTTTAATTTACAATTTAACATGCTCTGCTGAATAATTCTGTCAAAATCCATGGGGTTAGAAAATCCTTCTGACTGGTTTAGGAAAATGTGATGCAATTTACGGTTCAGTGAGGTGTGATTCCACAAAAAGTCATGTGGTTAAAGAATCCCTTCTGATTGGCTCACCAGTGATGGGTGGTTTGCTGCAGGATTCCAAGGCAGGGGGGTGCTGCCAGGGCCAGCTCTAGGCACCAGCAAACCAAGCACGTGCTTGGGACGGCACATTTTCAGAGGCGGTATTCTGGCCCTCTTTTTTTTTTCTTGCTTTGGGCGGCAAAAGCCTGGAGCCGGCCCTGGCAGCAGCAGTGCATGGTGCGCAGGGGGCACCCTGGGGCCGCTGCAGTTCGCGCTGCGAGGGAGCAGTGCCCGCACCTTGTGGCTGGGCCAGGCAGGCTCCGAGCGGGGGACACTCAGGCTGGGGGCCGCCCGCAGTGAAGCAGCAGAAGGAGGGGGGGTAGGGTGGGGTGCTGTGGCAGAAGGAGTGGGGCCATAGGTGTGGTGCTGCTGTGGCCCTCGTCCTGCTCTCCAGGGTTCGCTCTGCCTTCCCAAGTCCCGTTCGGATCTGGAGGCAGGAGCCCTGGCTGGAGGGACCCTGGGCTGAGGCATGGCCCGAGAGCCCCAATGCTTACCCGACCCTGCCAGTGCCGGATTGGCTGGAGGTGAGGGGGGAGCGGATGGAGTCAGCACTGGTTGGGGGATCCCAGACCTGGGGGTGTGGGTGGGGTGGGGTGGGGTGGGGTGAGGGGGGAAAGCCCAGGGCTGGGGCAGCAGAGGGTGCAGGTGGGGGAGGGCACAAGGCTGGGGTGGAGGGCAGCCAAAATTTTTTTTGCTTGGAGTAGCAAAAAGCCTAGAGACAGCCTTGCCCCCGATCAACATGAGTTTTCAAAGATAATGGCCAAGGGCTCTGCAATCACATCCACCAACTCCTTTAGCACCCTTGGCCTGCTAAACTCAGGGTTGTGAGGTCAATCCTTGATGGGGCCTTTTAGGGATCTGGGGCAAAAATCTGCCTGGGGATTGGTCCTGCTTTGAGCAGGGGTTTGGACTAGATGACCTTCTGAGGTCTCTTCCAACCCTGATATTCTATGATTGAAGTTCCCCCATGAGAACCAGGGCCTGTGATATAGTAACTTCAATTAACTGCCAGAAGAAAGTCTTGTCCCTTTGGACTGGTGGTCTATAGCAGACTCCCACCATGACGTCACCCTTGTTGCTCACTCTTCTAAACTTAATCCAGAGACTCTCAGGTTTTTCTGCACTTTCATACTGGAGCTCTGAGCAGTCATACTGCTCTCTTACATACAATGCAATTCCCCCACCTTTTCTGCCCTGCCTGTCCTTCCTGAACAGTTTATATCCATCCATGTCAGTACTCCAGTCATGTGAGTTATCCCACCAAGTCTCTGTTATTCCAATCACATCATACTTCCTTGACTGTGCCAGGACTTCCAGTTCTCCCTGCTTGTTTCCCATGCTTCTTGCATTTGTGTATAGGCACTTAAGATAACTCACTGATTGTCCCGCTTTCTCAGTATGAGGCAGGAGTCCTCCCCTCTTGCACTCTCCTGCTCGTGCTTCCTCCTGGTATCCCACTTCCCCACTTACCTCAGGGCTTTGGTCTCCTTCCCCCAGTGAACCTAGTTTAAAGCCCTCCTCACTAGGTTAGCCAGCCTGCTTGTGAAGATGCTCTTCCCTCTCTTCGTTAGGTGCAGCCCGTCTCTGCCTAGCAATCCTTCTTCTTGGAACACCATCCCGTGGTCCTCTTCACATGGGGTAGAGGTGGACCGGGTGATAAACTCATATACTGGCCAGATTTGATCAAAGTAGGACAGTACTGCTCTGGTGTCCTAGGCTCAGATGTTGGTGGTTAGAGAGCCTGCATGAGACTGTACCTGGATGTGTCCCTACTTGCTTGCATGCTGGTGAAAGTTCAAGTCTGAAGGGCTTTGCAACTTGTCATAGCAGCACACTGTGAGAGGGAGCCCAGGCTGGTGGGTCAGAGGGCTCAGTGGTACCGCAGTTCCAGGTGGCACCCCGGGGGGAACCCATCACAAATATACTTTTGCAAATTATTATTTTTAAGCTTTTCAACTCAGCCTAATCAAAATGGGGTTTTGCTGGAAACTGACAGAAAGCATTTAGAAGAAGATAATACCAAGCTCTTATATCAGGCATTTCAACAGTAGATCTCAAAATATTTTACAAAGGAGGGCTGTATCTGTGATGCTGTGTATCTCAGAGGAACACCCTGCACCCCATGTTCATCCTTATAATATGATTGTGTGGTATCCAATGCAAAGTTTGTCATGTCGGGTGTCTTCAGAAGGCATAACATGATGCACTGAGCATGTTTGTTATACTGATGTTATAGTAGCAGGCATAACTGGACTCTGCAAGATGGAGGTTCCTAGGATTGTGTCTGGGACTGGAGTTATTGGCTAGTGTCATTCGGTTGCACAATCCAAGGAGCAGCTTACATGCTTGAGGCTGTGCAGGAATAACCCGGGAGTGGGGGTTCTCACAGCAGAGCAGGGTAAGGCTGGCTCCCAGAGTCGAGGATTGGAGTGACCTAGCAGATCACCAGTCCAGATAACACCATGGGAATGTCACAGTGGCACAGTGCTCAGGGTGTATGTACAGCTTGTTATTCCAAGTGGAGTTCACACTTTAAGCACTGATATTTATGATTTTAAGTGAGTCTTAAGTGCAGTGGCTAAGAACAGTCAAGAGGACATCATCGTTTTGTTATTTTCTCTTTGTTTATTTTGGGAAAGGGAAGTAGGAACAGAAAAGCAGGAAAATGAGTAAAAGCAGTGAAGTGATTGTGAAGTTGGAGCTTTTTAGGCTGCAGTTTGCAGAAAAGGAGAAGGAGCACCAGAGATTATTGCAAGTGAAAAAACTGGAGATAAAAGAAAAAGAGAGAGAGAGAGCAAGAAGAAACAGAAAAAGAGAGAGAGAGAAAGCACCACCTGGACCTGATAGAGAAGCAGAATGAGAGCTCCCCACCACAACGACTCCCATCACGCCAAAAATCCACAAGTGGGAACACACATGTCCAGGGCCAGATCTGGCTTTTTTGCAGCCCCAAGAAAAAAAAAAAAAAAAAAAAAAAGGGTGGGGGGGTCCGCCGGAGCAGCAAAGCAGGGAAAAAAAAAACAAACAACACAGCACGGCCAGAGCGGCAAACCGGGGTGGGGGGAACAAAAAAACAGCGTGTCTGGAACGGCAAAGTGTGTGGTGGGGTGGGTCAAAATTGCAGCAAAGCCGGAGCAGCAAAGCAGGGAAAAAACAACAACAACAAAAACCACGGTGCGGCCGGAGCGGTAAAGCAGGGTCGGGGACAAAAATGGCGCGGCTGGAACGGCAAAGCAGGAGAAATAAAGAAACCTGCAGCACAGCCGGAGCGGTAAAGCGCGGAGGGGGAACAAAAACACTGCCCGGCTGGAGCCGCAAAGCAGGTGAAAAACCCACCCACCTGCGGAGTCTCTGTATCGACAAAGCGAGGTGTGTGGGGGGAACGGCACGGCCGGCAAAGCAGGGGAGAAAACAAAACAAAACAAAACCCTACAGGGCGGCCAGAGCCAGGGGACTCCCTGTGCTGCAGTGCGCGCCTGGTCTAATGGGGAGGGAGCGGGGGGCAGAGAGAGACGGGGGCGGCCAGGGCTTCAGCGGGGTGCTCACCCCGCGGCCCTGATCGCCACGCCGCCTGCTGGGAGGGCTTCGCGCTGCTCCGGTCGGTGGGGAGGGAAGGACGCGGGCTGCCCTGCCGAGTTTGCTGCAGGGCGCTCCTCCTCCGCACTGCCGCCCCTACAGAGAGAGAGAGAGATGGAAAATGAGTCACATGGCCCAATTTCATCATTGTATTGACACGGAGCCCCATCCCCATGGCCCAGCCCAGCGCTCTCCTCCACCAGCCCCACTGACTGCCCCTGGGAGGGGTGTGGCCAAGTCTGATGACTTAAGGATCAGTCTCATGGCATTTGATGTTCTACATAAAGCCCCCAGTCTGAGGGTCGGGGGTTCAGTTAGAATCTCGGCTTTCATTAAAAAAAAGGTAATATTATAACCATCGTGTTTGGGGAGAAAGGCCCGAAAATGTGACCCAAGGCCCACAAAGCTATGAGTTTGTGAAACTATTTGTTAGCCTCCTCCAGAGAGTGCAGCCATGTGGAGGCAAGAGAACATCATGTCAGTATTTGGCTTTGGTATATGGTTTTGAGCTGATATTTGGCAGGAATTCTAGATTGATGTCCAGTTTTTAAATACTTTTTATATGCCATGCATTGACCTAAATTGGTACTCTTGGGATTCCGATTATAGAAGCAATGATGTATTCAAATGTGGGATATATCTGTGATTGTATCTTTCTGCTGGAAGAATATATCAAAAAAGGGGGGGGAAATCACTAAAACACCCATTTTTCAACAGCATACCATAAACTTTCCAGAAGTACAAATTGTACAATCTATATACCAAACAGTTCATCACTGACTAAAGATTTTAACCCAAGTTTTGTTTCATTAAAACTCATTCAAAACACACAATATTCACCATTCTTTCCACTGTCAAAGCATGAATGTCTTTAACACAACCCTCACTATGGTATAACTACTGCTGCACCTCAATCCAGACAGATTCCAGCCTCTAGTTATGTTTTGCTTTTATGCCCAATGGTGTAAGTTCTGTGCACTGACAAGACATAAGACTTCCCACTGTATAGGGTGGGAAGATGGAATTTGATGCTAACACCCAGTGCTTGGGGGGTTCCTGGGTTCCATTCCCAGCTGTTCCACTGACTCTGTGTGAGCTTTGGTAAGTCCCCTCCTGCCCCTCTAAAGCCAGGGCAAATAATATTTCTGTGCTTCATAAAGGCGTTAACAACCAGCACAAATCTAAACTCAGACATGGAAATGAAAACAAACCAGTGTGTGCACAGGCCCAATGTCTGACTCTACAATAACAAAGCAGCATGGGCAGCACCCAAAAGACAACCATAAACTAAACAAGTCATGTACAGAAGAAATAACATTATTGCAAGACCAAAAAAATTAAAACAGTACTGACACCCAGAATTGGACACAGTCCAGTTTCAAGGAGAGGGTGGGACAACAACCTCACATACCACACTCTTGTTAATATTTCCTAGAATGACAGTAGCATTTTTTGTGACTGTGTCACATTGTTGACTCGCATTCAATTTGTGATCCACTGTGATGCTCTTGGTACAACAGATTGGAAATCCAGCACTTTAACCGCTTGGTCACTTTATCAGCCAAAAGGGCCTCTTTCCACCAGCTGTGCTTGGTCAGCCAACGCCAGGCACCCAGGCCAGGCACCCAAGACAGGGTAGAGCAGACATAGCAGAGGAGGTCTGCAAAGAGACCAGTGGTGTAGAGGTTTCGTGCTTAATTCTCATTATTTTAAACTGGGTTTGAGTCCTACCTGGTGTAGGAAGTGCTGTGGCACCCAATTTGTGGGTCTTCTTTTGGTGACCGTATGGCTTTGTTGGGTGAAGGGGTGCAGAAGAATGACCAAGCAGCTGCCTCCACAGCAAGAAGTGACAGCCCACAACCAACGGGGACAGCAGCACATAATAGATTAGTAGTCTAGAGCCTTAACCACTCAGCGATCTTGCATGATCTGGCTATGGGCTTGGTATGCCTGCAGGCCAGCCCTATGTTTCCTTCTATACAGTCACTTGGGTGCCTGGTCTCAGCTGACAAAATGACAACTCATGGGAAAGATACTCCAGTAGATAAGATGGTGGCTGAGGAGCTAATGGTTGATCCTTTGTATTAGACATGGTTGAGTTTGAATCCCACCTCTGTTGCTAGCCAGCCTTTCCTTTGGCAGTGGTGGCCACTGGCTCTTTCCTCTTCAGGCCTTCGCTACCCCAGCATCCCTTACCAGAAAAATAAAAATTGTTGTACCCGTGTAGGTCTCAGGATAGCAGAGTCGTGTAGCTGAAAAGTGTCTCTCTCACCAGCAGAAGTTGGTCCAACAGAAGGTTTGACCTCACCCATCTTGTCTGTTTGATAAAAAACAGACACACCCAACAAACCTGGTCCCCCCAGTCCCTGGGCCAGCTGGACTCAGATCGGCTCACAAAGGTGAGAATTTTGCCTGGTGTCTCTCCAGTGCTGGCAACTCAGCAGGCAGAGCCCGTCTCTTCCCACGCTCGCTCGGGCGTCTGGCCACAGCTGAGCAATGCCAGTGTAACTCCGTGTTTGCATTTCAGGGCGCAGTGACGTCACTGGGGAGCAAACAGTCAGGGCTACGTGGCCGTTTGCTCTGTGGGCTGGAGACTTGCTGGAGCCTGGTGGGGCCCTGCTGGGACGGGCCAAACCCGCTAGCCCTGGGTGCGGCGAGCTTGGGGGATGGGCCGGAGCGACCTGCAGCGACTTGGGAACTGCCTGTGGGGAGGGCCTGGCGAGCAGAGTCAGTGATGGGACCGTCAAGGGGAACAGCCAACTGCCACCTGGGGAGATGGGGAGCCCAACTGTCACCTGGGGAGGATCTCAATAGCTGGGGAGGGTCAGGAAAAGCCCTCAGATAAGCGGAGGTCAGTGGGATGGAGGAGGGGATGGGGTTGGGCAGAAGGAAGGGAAGGTAGAAATGAGGAGGGGAGGAGAAGGGAAGGGGTGGAAATGGCAGGAGGAGAACAGGGGATGGAAACAGGATGAGGGGATGGGAGATTAGCAAGATAAAAGCAGTGTATGTGGTGGGGGGAGCCCAGACAGGGCCTGGGGGAGCCGCCTTTTTTTGTCTCTGAGGACCCAGGGGTCTCCCATGAATGTAAGAGCATAATAAGTGTAGCGCCCTCTCTCCACCTGGTTACCTTCTGTAATGCCAATCTGCTTACAGGTTTTGATGGACAGGTCTGGGTTCTTCTGGATCCTGCCATTCACTCAGCAGGGTGTATCTTCTTTATTTTTCCTATGAATTTATTTGGCGGTGCCTCCACCCCCCTCGCTCCTTCCCTCCAATCACAGGGTAACCCTACTTACTTACCAGATACACCTGTACCCCGATATAACGCTGTCCTCAGGAGCCAAAAAATCTTACCACATTATAGGTGAAAAGGCATTATATCGAACTTGCTTTGATCCACCAGAGTGCACAGCCCCGCCCCTCCAGAGCACTGTTTTACTGTGTTATATCCAAATTCATGTTATATTGGGTCACGTTATATCGTGGTAGAGGTTTAGTTGGAGACTTCCAGGAAATAACACAAATACATACAATATATTCAACACAATAATTATATTAAACAGGAGACAAATATACATAACAGGGTAAAACACTATTTTAGGGTCACCAGTGCCCATGCTGATAATACCCATGACTTTCCCCAGTCACGGGACCTGATGTAGCAAATGTATGATTAGTGTCCCATTGTTTCGCATGCTTTGTTGGGGCCCTTGTTGACCTATGAACACACAATTCTTTTCTGCAGTGCGTCTGACAAAGTGGGTATTCACCCACAAAAGCCAATACATCTGTTAGTGTATAAGGTGCCACAGGACTCTTTGTTGCTTTTTACAGATCAAGACCAACACAGCAACCTTTCTGATATTTTCTGCAGTGGTTTAGCAGTGTGGCTGACTGGGTTCAGTACACCCCAATGGACTCGCAAGTGGGAGAAGGTGGTAAATCCCTCCACAGGTTTAATATGCAGCAGGTTATAAAATCGCCAAACCCTCATTCCCTGGCTTGAGGACACAGTTCGGGGAGAAGGGTGTCCCCAAAACAAATTCTCTGACTGACTGACTGACTAAAAGATGACTCGGTCACTGCAGAGGGGCTGATCTCTGCTGGCAGGGATCCTCTTCAGGCAAGAGTCAGGCTGCTTTGGTCCCAGGATTTCCCCTCACCAAACTGGGCTGCAGGGCTCAAGGTGCAGGTTACACAACTATACTAACATCCAAACTGTTGTCTCCCAGCCCAGCATCCAGACACACACAGGCAGCAGCTCTGAACTAGCAGCCAGAACAGAGCTGACCATGTGGTGACTGGTCTCACCTTGGGAGCTGGGAGGTGAACTCAGCCTGGCTGGGGAAGTTTCCCAGCAAAACTCTACAAACTGGTGTAACCCCTCTGCCCCTCTGAGTTGGCAGCAACAACGGCCGGGTTCAGTATCCAGGGGTTTTGTTTCAATAACACAATGCAAAACCAGCTTGAGCCCCCACCCAGTGACCTGGGATAATTACATACCACCCCCAGGGCCGGCACTTTTCAGAAGCTGCCCTGAATGAAACATTTTCAACAACCTGAAACAGACTTTTCCAATTTACTAACAAATTTCAAACACATCTCGAACTGTCTCAAATACCTGCTCTGATTTCTCAGTTTCCTGCCAGACCAAAACATCAATTATTTGCCCAGATCCACCTGCAAGTGACCTGCAATAACACACAGATGCAGCAACACTGCAGAAGCTTGTAAACCCACCACTGGCATCTTCAAAACACAAACTATAAGGTGTACATTTTTAACAGTGAGGATAATTTACCATGGGAAAAACTTACTACGGGTTTGTGGTGGCTTGCCCATCACTGGCAATTTTTAAATCAAGCGTGGATGTTTTTCTCAAAGAGATGCTCTAATTCAAACAGGAATTATTTGGGGGGGGCGGTTCTCTGTCTTGTGTTATACAGGAGGTCAGACTAGATGATCCCAGTGGTCCTTTCTGATCTTAGAATCTGTGACTAAACCTGACAAAGACTCTGACCCCGTGGGAGTTATACCAGAAAAAGCTATAGTTGTAAAATTCTCTGTGTATGGAGAAGCCCTGGGATGAACAGCCCTTCCCATCAATGCTCTCCCTGTACATCCCCTGTCACTGGAGTATCTGAGTCTTTCACAATTATTAATGGGTTTATCCTCAGACACTTCTGAAGCTCACCTCATTTCACAGATGGGGAAACTGAGGCACAGAGCAAGCCCAAGTGACTGAGCCCAGGACATACAGGAGTTCACATGTGAGTGAGGGATTGAACCAAGGGCTCATGGTCCACTGCTCTAGCCACAAGATTGTACTTCCTCCCTGCAGCCCCCATTCCTCCCAATGGCCTGGATGACAATAACCAGAGTCATAACTGCCTGAAGCCAATGACCCTGGGCTTTTTCACCCAAAGAGGAAAAGAGCCTGAATGGGACTGGAAAATATGGAAAGCATGAGAGACACAAGCTGGTAAATCTGCTGCAGATGGTTTAATTTATCTCACAGTAGGTCCCACCCTCTTTTGTTTCTGAGCTAGGTCCTGCTTCCCTTCTCCTGGCCCAAACCTCAGGGCAGCCTGGGCAGAATTAGACCCATCTCTCCAGCCCTATGGATGGAGCCAGATGCTGCAGGACTAGAGAGCGACAGGCTGCTGCTCAGAAGAAGGAAGAGAGAGGATAGTCACTGCTGTGAGCTGGGGGCTCCTGCTCCTCAACTATCTGCACACACAGCCCAGCTGCTCTGTGCAGCTGCAGAGGGAGGGAACCACAGGATGAGCTGACAGCACCCTGAGCATCTTCTCATGCCTAGCCTGAGCTAGCTCTCCCCGGCCTGACTGAGTTAGCAGCCCAGCGAGGTGGAGGTGTATCATACGCTGAGATGTGGGATTAAATAAGATGCTCACACAATGTTATTTTTGTCCTCACACATTAACCTGCCTCCCCTCCCCCCCGCTTTAGTCTGTTCTCATGAGGTTTTCAGGGGAGTTTATTTAAAGGCCAGAAGGGACCAATGTGACCATCTAGTCAGAACATCTACATAGCCCAGGCCTGAGAGCCTCCCCCAGGGATCCCTGATTTGAGCTGCTCACTTCTAGCTGAGCTAGAGCACATCTGGTAGAAAGAGACATTCCCTCTTGGTTTAACGACTCCAAACCGGCTCCCATTTCTAAACACTAAGGTGGCTGTGGCTGATCAGCGAAAGAGAGGACCAGGGGAAAGGGAGATGCTGGACTGGGACAGAGCAACTGGAGATGGGCCATGAGATTTAGCTCCAGGTGTGGGTCCTAATCTGACCTTCCTCAGAGTTGGGGGTGTGGACTTTAGGTTCTGGTATGAGACAGCCCCAAAGGCTGGGTGTGGGGACTCTCTTTCTGAGATTTTTTAATTTTTTCTTATTAATTAATTTGTGGAAGTCTGTGCTTTTTCTGAAGAGTTTTGATTTTTCATTGGAAAATGAAAAGCCCCCAAATATTTTGGCTTTTGGGAGTTTTCAACTGAAATAATTCAGTTTCCATTTGCCAAAACCAAATATTTCCCTCCCAATTTTCACATTTTCAATTTTTTGATGAAAAGTTCTATGAAATTTTCCACAGGGGAAAAAAAAATCCATGTTCTGCCCTGCTCCAGAGTGCACCATTCTTAAGCCCTCACTGGTTGCAGGTGGAATCTGTCAATGTTCTGTTCTGCCCTGTGTCCACATGACTCCCTGGAATGTCCTAGAGGTTAATGTACATTAGCCTGAAGGCCTCTGTGATGAGTGTGGGGCTGTGGGTGCAGGCTATGCTGGAGCTCTAGGCATAACTAACAGTATGAAGCAAAGGTTGTGAACAGAAGTAGAGCTGGTCTTGGGAGAATAGTAACACACTGGGTATTGGCTAACCAAGTAAGCTCATGTGAGAGGATGGTACAAGGACACACAGAGTTCTCAAGTAACACCATAAATACAGACTTAAGAGATGGTACAGGAACTCACTGACCGCTCCTAAAGGATAAGGAGGAGATGACAAGATAATTAGTGTATCTGTGTATCTGTAGTGTATCTGTAGCTCCTCACTAGGACTGTGCTTTGTCAACAACAAATCTGGCCGAGCACCTTTGCCACTGAACCGAGCCTGGGGTCTTTCTTTGTAGTAATATGAGGTTTCCTGTATCAACACACTGCACTGTCTGCTAGTGCAGCTGATGTCGGAGTTCTGAGAACAGCAGCACTAGCAGCATTACCAATGCTGCAGCACCAGCAGCACTTAGCAACACAAACTACAGTTGGTAATCGTACAATCATAGACATGTCAGGCTGGAAGGGACCTGAAGAAGTCATCAAGTCCAGCCCCCTGCACTGAGGCAGGATCAAGTAAAGCTAGACCATCCCTGACAGGGGGTTTGTCCTACGTGTTCTTAATAATCTCTGATGAGGATTCCTCCATCTCTCCTTGGAAGCCTATTCCAGAGCTTAACTACCCTGATCATTAGAAAGCTTTTCCTACTATGGAGCCTAAACCTCCTTGCTGCAGATGAAGCCCATTACTTCTTGCCCTATGTTTAGAGGGCACTGAGAACAATTGATCACCATCTTCTGTATAACAGTCCTTAACAGATTCGAAGATGGTTACCAGGTTCCCCTTCGATCTTTTTCTCAAGCCTTAACATGCTAAGTTTTTAACCTTTCTGCATAAGTGAAGTTTTCTAAAGCTTTGATCAGTTTTTGTTGTTCTCTGGATTTTCTCTAATTTGTTCACATCCTGTTTAAATGCTGAGTTCAAAACCCTCCAAAGTGGGTCTCCCACAACCCAGGCAAATATTGAACCCCAGGGCAAAGGTTGGGAGGGGCCGGCACTTTTCAGAAGCTGCCCTGAATGAAACATTTTCAACAACCTGAAACAGACTTTTCCAATTTACTAACAAATTTCAAACACATCTCGAACTGTCTCAAATACCTGCTCTGATTTCTCAGTTTCCTGCCAGACCAAAACATCAATTATTTGCCCAGATCCACCTGCAAGTGACCTGCAATAACACACAGATGCAGCAACACTGCAGAAGCTTGTAAACCCACCACTGGCATCTTCAAAACACACCCATCGGAAACGGATGAAACCCCCCAGAGACTGACCCTCAAGTGATCACTTGGCTCCGAGATGTGCCCTGTAGCCTCCAGGTGGGGGGGGGGTCACACCTCTGAAGACAGTGTGAGGTATGGGGGGTGCTATGCCACAAGGCTTCCAGTGGCTTCCCCTGGCCTCAGTCACTTGGGGGGTCCCAGCAGATCCCATGTGACATGAGGGATGTCCTGCCACAGCTGCCCCCCATCAGCAGATCCCTGCCCTACTATGGGAGAAGCTGGGAAAGACAGGGGCTCTTATGTAAGATTACCTAGATTCCTGGAGCTCTGTCTGCTGGCAGCTCAGGGAGAGGCACACTGTGCCTGGGAGGGAGGGGGAGCCAAGGCAAACTCAGAGTCTGCCTGGCAACCAATAGGGAGTGAGAAGCCCCTCCCAGGGAGTTCAGGAAAGGAGAGAAGCCATTTTTGAGTCAGTCTGGAGCCAGCCAGGGCAAGAGCAGGACTGGTTGTGTGGGGAGCTGGGAAGTCCCAGGCCTACATGCTGGGTTCCCCCCGAAAACTGGCTTCTAGGGACCTGAAAGCAAGATCCCTCAGCTTGGCTTGTCTTTCTCCGCTGATGATTCCCAGTGTAAGCAGAGTCAGGATGAGCTCTACCCTGACATCTGATAGTGAATTGTGGCAAGTGTGGGAAAGAACTTTAGGGGCTGGTCTTGTTTGCATAGGCACACCCACCCTGCTTAGCATGAACCCACAGCAGCCCTAAATGGTCACTTTGGCTGCTGTGGGATCCCCAGTTTCTCTGTTATTGGGGCAGGAAGAATAAAGTGTTGTTACCCTGATTATGTGAATCAAGGTCAGTGGAACTGTTTTATGACAGAGGGACTCACCATCAACTGAGTAGCACTCACTAGACAAGGGACATGGGTTCCAAAAGCCAGTGAATTGAGAGAGGTTGGGGGAAGGTATCTGTAGCTGAGGGTATGGGTTTCTTTGAGGCATGGCTATGCCTTCTCTCCACTGTTGAATAGCAGAGATAATTTTGAGTCCCTTAAGAGTCTAGTTACAGAGTGCTGAGCTGAATTCACTTTGGGACAGTGGTGTACCAGCACTGGGGCTCCCCTACTACAAACAGACATCACTAAGTGCTGAAATCATTAAAGAGCTAAAACTGCTGAGCTGAGCTGAGCTGAGCTCACTGAGTGTTGTGTTAACTAGTGGGGGAGCCTGAAGATCTATTGCTAAGTGGCTGGCAGAGCAAGGCAGAGCAGTTTGTGAGATACCTACGGAACAATGAGTGGCACGGAGCTGAGCAGTTTGCGGGGGCACCTGGAGCGGCTCATGGGCAGCTGGTGAACTGGAGTGGCTGATAGAGCAGAGCAGTTTGTGGTGAAAGCTGCGGCAGAACCTCATGGAGAGGTGGGGCAGTCAGCCTCAGACCACATAAAGTGCCCCGTGCACCTCCTCATCCCCCCATTTCCACCCAGGCTGGGGGGTGTAAAACTCTGCAGATAAACTTTTGAACTCTGGGACTGCACTGACCAGGGACGGAGACTTTTGGGTTGTTGGACTTTTGGATGATTTTTAGGTTGCTGGACTCAAGAGACTTTTGGGACTTTGGGGTGATCTTTTGGGTGGTTGGACTTAAGATCCTGAGAGGAAAAAGATACTGCCAAATTTACTTGGGGGCGGGTCTTTTGCTCATGGTTTGTGTTATGAATCCTGTTGTGGTGTTTTCCCAGCATAATGCCACATTGTTTCCCTCCTTTATTAAAAGGGTTTTGCTACACCCAGACTCCATGCTTGCGAGAGGGGAAGTATTGCCTCCTAGAGGCACCCGGGGGGTGGTATGTAATTATCCCAGGTCACTGGGTGGGGGCTCAAGCTGGTTTTGCATTGTGTTGAGAACCTCTGCCCTAGACAGCCCTCAATGGCCAGGGGCCGGTCTTGCTGAGGGGTCGCCTCTCTCCCAGCCGTACTGCTCCAGCTATGTCAGCCGGGTGCCCACGTCAGGGCCCTTTGTTCTAGGAGAGTGTGCAGTGCCAGACAATTGGAGCCCAGCCCACTGAGCCTCCAAGCCCTTCCACAACCCAAATGATCCCACTTAATGAAGCTTCCGGTCACCAGAGAGAGTTCATCTCCCCATCTGCCCAGTTGAGCTGTAATCAGACCCTCCAACCACGATGTGGCACAGACCCATCTGCCATTTGCATCCTGTCCCACCAACAGTGCTGGGCGCCACCAACGCCCCACTGATAGTGTTGACCATTCCCCTTCCCAGGCACTCTCCGTGGCCCCATCCTCTACCTGAGCCAGACGTCTGCCCAGCCAGGGGACTCCATGCGGCTCCAGTGCTCCGTGCTGTCCCAGCTCCTGGCCACCCGCATCATCTTCTGCAAGGACGGGGAGGAGGTTTCATCCCAGCGGGGTTCAGAGGAGAAGGTCACCTACAACTATGACCATGTGGTGTCCAGGAACAGTTCTGGGAGTTACTCCTGTGAGTACGAGATCAAGGACAGCGATAACCAGGTGATCAGATTCCAGCTCAGCCCTGCCCAGCAACTCAGCATCACAGGCAAGTGGGGGTGATGGCAGAGTGAGAATGACAATTAAATAATAATCTACTGGAAATCCAAATGCTGAATTTCATCAAAATCTGAAAAAAAAATTATCACAAAACATCTTTTTTCAAAATTTGACACAGGGAACCCCCACCCCCCACTCCACCCCCATTTTAACCCATCTCAGCTCAGACAGCTCAACACAGGCAGGTGGAGTCAGGGACATCATAGAAATGTCTGGCTGGAAGGGACCTCAAGATGTCATCAAGTCCAGCCCCCTGCACTGAGGCAGGACCAAGTGAAGCTGGACCATCCCTGCCAGGAGTTTGTCCAATCTGTTTTGAAAAACCTCCAATGACAGGTATTCCACAACCTCCCTTGGAAGCCTATTCCAGAGCTTCACTAGCCCTATAGTTAGAAAGTTTTTTCTACTGTCTAACCCAGGGGTCGGCAACCTTTCAGAAGTGGTGTGCCAAGTCTTCATTTATTCACGCTGATTTAAGGTTTCGTGTGCCAGTAATACATTTTAACATTTTTAGAAGGTCTCTTTCTAGAAATCTAGAATATATAACTAAACTATTGTTGTATGTTAAGTAAATAAGGTTTTTAAAATGTTTAAGAAGCTTCATTTAAAATTAAATTAAAATGCAGAGCCCCCTGGACCGGTGGCCAGGACCCAGACAGTGTGAGTGCCACTGAAAATCAGCTAGTGTGCCAAAGGCGGCACGTGTGCCATAGTTTGCCTACCTCTGGTCTAACCTAATCCTCCCTTGCTGCAGATTAAGCCCATTATTGCTTCTCTTACTTTCAGTAGGCACTGAGAACAATTCATCACCGTCCAGCAAGTTAAAAAAGGATGGATTGGAAGAATAGACTATAAGATGGATAGAAAGCTGGCTAGATTGTTGGGCTCAGTGGTTAGTGATCAACAGCTCGATCAACGGTATCAAGCAGCGTGCCCCAGGGGTCGGTCCTGGGGCCGGTTTTGTTCAACTTCTTTATTAATGATCTGGATAACGGGATAGATTTCACTCTCAGCAAATTTGTGGATGACACTAAGCTGGGGGAGAGGTAGATAAGCTGGAGGGTAGGGCTAGGATCCAGAGTGACCTAGACACATTGGAGGATTGGATCAAAAGAAATCTGATGAGGTTAAACAAGGACAAGTGCAGAGACCTGCACTTAGGACGGAAGAATCCCATGCACCACTACAGGCTTGGGATCGACTGGCTAAGCAGCAGTTCTGCAGAAAAGGACCTGGGTATTACAGTGGATAAGAAGCTGGATATGAGTCAGCAGTGTGCCCTTGTTGCCAAGAAGGCTAATGGCATATTGGGCTGCATTAGTAGGAGCATTGCCAGCAGATCGAGGGAAGTGATTATTCCCCTCTATTCGGCACTAGTGAGGCCACATCTGGAGTATTGCATCCAGTTTTGGGCCCCCCACTACAGAAAGGATGTGGACAAATTGGAGAGATTCCAGCGGAGGGCAACAAAAATGATCAGGGGGCTGGGGCACATGACTTATGAGGAGCAGCTGAGGGAACTGGACTTGTTTAGTCTGCAGAAGAGAAGAGTGATGGGGGATTTGAGAGCAGCCTTCAACTACCTGAAGGAGGGTTCCAAAGAGGATGGAGCTCAGCTGATCTCAGTGGTGTGCTCAGAACAAGGAGCAATGGTCTCAAGTTGCAGTGGGGGAGATCTAGATTGGATATGAGGAAACATTATTTCACAATGAGGGTGGTGAAGCACTGGGTTACCTAGGGAAGTGGTGGAATCACCACAGTTAGAGGTTTTTAAGGTCAGGCCTGACAAAGCCCTGGCTGGGATGATTTAGTTGGTGTTGGTCCTGCTTTGAGCAGCGGGCTGGACTAGATGACCTACTGAGGTCTCTTCAAACCCTAATCTTCTATGATTCGATGATTTTTATAAGAGACCATAACATATTTGGAGACCGTTATCAGATCCCCACTCAGGCTTCTTTTCTCAAGATTAAACAGTCCCAGCTTTTAACCTTTCCTCCTAGATCAGGTTTTCTAAACCTTTGATCATTTTGTTGCTCTCCTCTGGACTTTCTCCAATTTCTCCACATCTTTCCTAAAGTGTCACACGCAGAACTGGACACTGTACTTCAGCTGAGGCCTCATCGGTGCCAAGCAGAGCGGGCCAATGACCTCCCATGTCTTACATACAATGTTAGCCCTTTTCACAACTACGTCCCATTGCTGACTTGTTGCCCTGGAATTTGACATTCCTGCATGTATCCCAGAACTTGACAGTGCTGCAGTCAGTCATTTTATATGTGTAGCCACTGTTGGCTGAAAACCAAACATCACATAGCTGGCAATAATGTGAGACAAGGTCAGACAAGGGAGACTTGCAGTTTGTTAATCAGAATGGGAGGATGGGATAGAAAGTTGCAGAGGAAAGTAAGTGAATAGCAAGCTTGGTTTTAAATGCCTCCGATATATTGTTGTTATGGCTAAAAATACTAGAAATGTTTTGAGATGATGAGCAGCGTGTTGAAATTAGGACAATTGCTGACTCAGTAGAGGTCATTATGCTGACCCACTAGGAGTCAGTGCTGGTTATGTGCTTTGTTAGAGTAACAGTAAATACCGAAGAAACTTTTCTCAGGACAAGGAGCTGACATCTAAACTCCCCATCAGCTGGATAGAAAGAGGGCCCCTGGAAGTCCGGCTGGTGATTACTCAAAACCATCTCAGACTGTGGGTAACTATGTCTGGGATGTCCTAAGCCTATTGCGTATGGGTGTGTGTTAAAATCTAAACAATTGTAATTTTAGATAAGAGCATGCTTACTTGTATAAATCATTTATCAGATGGAAATTGTTGTGAAACAGTTAGCTTACCACTATTTTAGGTTCTGAAAACCCCAAGTAACAGACTCAGATTCAGTTTGTGATCCACTCTAACCCCAGGCCCCTTTCAGCAGCACGGCCACCAGCCAGGTATTGCCCATGGTGTAGCTGCATGAGGGCAGCATATGGGCCTGGAGTGGGGCCATGCTCTGCTCTGATCTCTTGTGTATTTGTTGCCTAGATGGTGACTCCAGCGGTGATGTCGGTGGTTCCTCCCCACAAGGTAAATTATTCTGAAGCATTTCTTTATTCTGGGGGCTCTATTTGGAGAAAGGCGGGTCCTGAGCTGGGCAACCCGCAGTCTGAGTGTGAACGCCATGACAATGGATGTATAGGAAACACAATAGGGTGATAGGCTCGTCCAATGCAGCACTCTCTCTCCCTGCATCTCTCTCAGGCTTTAACCAGCATTGCTGAGCTGGGCTGCATCTTTGCAGTGCAGGAAACTGGCTCTTTCAAAGGGGAATCCCAAACCCTTCTGATGGGCAAGTTTCATCTAGAGTTCACTGACCCACTCTGCTAAACTGGCATTAAGTGAATTATTTCCTCCTGTTCACTCACTGTATTTGTTGTTGCTCTGGCAGGAGGTACCAGATGCACCGTCACACCAGGGCTCACAAGTTCTTCTCTCTGGGTAATTAGTTGTTTACGCTCTATGCTCCAGTCCTGGAACAGAGGTGTCACACTCAGCATGTGGGCAAACCCCTCTTTCAGCAATCTCAGACCAGCACCAGTGCCTGGTTCCTGGCAACAACCAAGCCCCAGGAATGGACCTTAGCAGAGCCCAAACCTGGCTGTTTGTCCCCAAAGCGTCTGCACCAGCAAACCAACACCTAAACTGTATATCTACAAAGACTGTGTGTACAGCTCCCATGGCAAGGAGAAGATGGTGTCAGACTTTGGGTAACAGCACCATCTAGTGACTCCAGCCAGAGTGATACTAATGATATCTGTAAAAAGCAACAGAGTTCTGTGGCACCTTATAGGCTAACAGATGTATTGGAGCATAAGCTTTCATGGGTGATACCTGCCTCTGGAAATTTCCACCAATATGTCTGCTAGTCTATAAGGTGCAACAGGACTCTTTGTTGCTTTTACAGATTCAGACTAACATGGCTGCCCCTCTGATACTTGACACTTATGTTATCTGTGCCTCAAAAGCTAGTGGGAACACAGCATTTTGGTCCTGCAAGAAATACTGACCTTTCAAATTTTATTTTCATCCTGAATGAGGATGAAAAGTCAAAATTTCAGATTTTTCATGGAACAGAAGAAACTCAGCACATTTTGATTCAGAAACATCAAAGCGCTTTGTCAATAGGTTTTCATTTTGAAGAAACAGAACTTTCTGATGGAAAACTGTTCCATTAAATAATTTTGGACGAGCTCTGCACAAGTCTCTGCATGCCATACAGATCTCAGTCCCATTAGGTCACTTTCTATAGAACTCAGTCAGCTCAAGCCGGTGGGGACTTGCCGGTGGCTGCTTGGAGAGGCCATTCACATTGAGGTTCTTTCCTAGGGCCGGATATAAAGTTCTTGTTGGGCATTACAATCCCTGCCATCGTGGTTCTGGCTGTGGTACTTTATCTTCTGGGAAAGAAAGGTGGGTATGACAGTGAGGCCAAACCGTATTATCAAAAGTAGACAGATGTGGCAGAGACAACCCTGCAGCGTGTCTGGGACTGGGAAGAGAGATGATCAAAGACACAATGAAACTTATCATTTGTTTTTGGGAAGCTGGCTGGAGAGAGAGATCAAAGAGATCATAGAATATCAGAGTTGGAAGGGACCTCAGAAGCTCATCTAGTCCAACTCCCTGCTCAAATCAGGACCAATTCCCAACTAAATCATCCCAGCCAGGGCTTTGTCAAGCCTGACCTTAAAAACCTCTAAAGAAGGACATTCCATTACCACCGTAGGTAACCCATTCCAGTGCTTCACCACCCTCCTAGTGAAAAAGTTTTTCCTAATATCTTACCTAAACCTCCCACACTGCAACTTGAGATCATTACTCCTTGTTCTGTTGTCAGGTACCACTGAGAACAGTCTAGATCCATCCTCTTTGGAACCCCCTTTCGGGTAGTTGAAAGCAGCTATCAAATCCTCCCTCATTCTTCTCTTCTGCAGACTAAATAATCCCACTTCCCTCAGCCTCTCCTCATAAATCATGTGCTCCAGCCCCCTAATCATTTTTGTTGCCTTCTGCTGGACTCTCTATTTAGGCCTGCAAAATTGAGAACTGAAAGGGTCTGGTTTGCTTGTTTGAGTCTAAACATATCACTGAGGAAACACCTCCTGTCCCATCTCACTGCCCAGGGACCGAGACAGCCCCTGGCTAAAGGCACAGCTGGGCCAGAGTGAAAGGTCACTGGGTGATTGTGGGGCCTGGGATGTTGGATGAGTCTGAATCTTTTGCTACACTCTTTTCTCCAGTCCATGAGGAGAAGGACCCAGCTCCCCCAGGGGAAATTCACCCTCTGGGCTTGAGTTGGACATAAATGGGGTTGTGTAGGACCCCCTGCACATAGGTGAATTTCACCGCCAGAGAACAGCAATCACAGTTCTGCACTGGCTTCCCCACCTCCTTAGTCTCCACCCGCCCCATCCTCCACATCCAGCTCCAGCCACTTCTACAGAGTCTGCCATGACTTCCCTTCTCTTCTCATTCTGGGTTTCTGAGGAGTCTGCTGTCCCTGCTGAGAGACGGGCAGAAGGTCCCTTTCTCCTACCCTGGTTCCCTCTCGAATCACCTCCCCACTGCCGGGGTCGGGGGGAAGAACACAAGGCAGTTGAGAAAGAGCCTCCAGAAGTGACCTCTGAGGAGGTGGGGAGCTCAGATCAGTGTGACTAAGCAAGTGGAGGAACCAGAGCAAAAGGCCAAAGAAACATGAGGGAGTCTTTTGAATAGACATTACCACCTCTGCAGGAAGCCAAATATCCGAGGGCCACGAGGGAAATCTGTCAGGAGTACAAGGCAGAGCAGTTTTGCAGAGCAACTTTTCATTGATGCAGATTGATGCAGGATTGTCCTGGGGTGGTGGCTGGGCACATTTCTCCACTGGGATGGAGTCAGCTCTGCAGAGCAGCTGGACAGGGGATGTTTGGGGTAGTTCAGATGCTTGAGGGATCATCAGCATAGCTCAGGTAAGGGTCAGTGGAGCACAGGTTGAGACTACCTGTTATAAGCAGTGCCCAGAAAACAGCAGCGTGAAAAAGGTAAATATGTTTTGCTCTTTTTAAAAATATCATTATTTCAAAACTTTTTGTAAAAAATATTTTTTAAAATATTTGCTGTTTTTTCCACCTTTCTTGGTGGCAAAATGGTGAAAATGGAGGGAGGGGAAATCCAAAAGCTGAAACTTTATAAAAAAATTATCCAAAAAAGTTTTTTTATGTAAATTTTCATTTTTTTCTTTTCATTTTCCAGTTTTATTTTTAGAACTCACCCCACCAAACAGTTTTAATGTTTTCTTTGAAAAAATGAAATCTTTGGAAATAATGAAAATATTTGGACAGAAACTCTCACTTTGGAGATTACTGCATTGTGGTGGCTCCGTCCAGAGTGACCCCCAGGGCTGTGGGTCAGGCTGAGCTGCTGGCACCCTTGGATGGCAGCCGGGCCCTGCTTGTAGCTCAGACAATGCTGCCCAGAAAGGGTCTGATGCAAAGCTCCTTGGTGTCTATGGAAAGACTCCACTGACCTCACTGGCCTTGGGATCAGGCCACTGTGTAAGGTCGGTTCTCTTGTGACAGAGAAATGGCTCAGGAGCTTTCACTTGGAGTGACCCCAACCCAGACTGGAACCAGGAACAGGGAAAGTCTCCACCATGGGTGGGTGAAGGGGAGGTTGATGACAGGACCATGCACAGCACATAGCAGGATGTGAAGAAGAGGAACTCAATCCCTGCATCCCCAGCAGAGCTTCCAACACAGCTGATATGTGAAGCAAGAACATGTGCATAAAGAAATGCTCCGCTGCACATATCCTGCAGCTGCCTCATTCACACAGACCCTGAAAGGAGCAAACAGCTCCACACGGGAAGAAATGATCAGGGCTCCTCTCTAGGCTAGTGATTTAACGAAGACTTGAAGGAGTCATCTGCATAGAGCCTGTGATAGAGAGCTATTGATTGATAGATCGATATATAGATAGATATGTATGGGGATAGAGAGAGAGACACACACACACACACACACACAAAGCATGTATATGGGGATGTTTTTAAATACCATGCTTGATTTATCACATGGTTAAGCAGAAAGACCAAGACTTCCTAAAACGATTAGTGAATTTGGGGCCATCTTAAAGGGGCTGATTTCCAGCAGGTGGGGGCTCAACGCAGTCTGTCTGTCACTCCTTAAGCTGTCTCACGCTGGGCTCCCAAATTATCGACCATTTTGGACGGTGTGACCAGAAGTGCTTGTGCCAATTGCTCATGTGCAGAATCTGTCTTTGAGACCAGCTGTAGGAGTACGAGGGGCTGCGTCCCCACGACCCATTCTAGCTCTGGCCCTCCGGTGAGACTGCAATCAAGGGCAATGGGTGCGAGTTGTGATGGGGATTTTGTGATAAAGCTCCTCTGGCACAACCACACTGCGTGGATGCTGAGCGGCCAGTCCAGTTCTCAGCTGCCTCAAACTTCCCTGCAGGGTGAACATTTGTCATTTCCTGCTGAGGCAATAGAGGCAGCTGTGTGAAAGCTGTGGGCACCCTGACATGTTCCCAAAGCAGATGGACTTGACCCAGCACCTGCCCATGAAACTCAGTCCTTACCGCTATGGTACTTCATGGGAAAGTATCTCGTATCAGCTAAGGGTGAATTATACCTCTCCATTTACACCAATATAAGTTCCTGTGCATATTCATGTTCTGGTATAAGAGAGCCCTTTTCTGGTTTACTTTATCTTGTTTTGAAAGCAATACAAACTATAAGGTGTACATTTTTAACAGTGAGGATAATTTACCATGGGAAAAACTTACTTCGGGTTTGTGGTGGCTTGCCCATCACTGGCAATTTTTAAATCAAGCGTGGATGTTTTTCTCAAAGAGATGCTCTAATTCAAACAGGAATTATTTGGGGGGCAGTTCTCTGTCTTGTGTTATACAGGAGGTCAGACTAGATGATCCCAGTGGTCCTTTCTGATCTTAGAATCTGTGACTAAACCTGACAAAGACTCTGACCCCGTGGGAGTTATACCAGAAAAAGCTATAGTTGTAAAATTCTCTGTGTATGGAGAAGCCCTGGGATGAACAGCCCTTCCCATCAATGCTCTCCCTGTACATCCCATGTCACTGGAGTATCTGAGTCTTTCACAATTATTAATGGGTTTATCCTCAGACACTTCTGAAGCTCACCTCATTTCACAGATGGGAAACTGAGGCACAGAGCAAGCCCAAGTGACTGAGCCCAGGACATACAGGAGTTCACATGTGAGTGAGGGATTGAACCAAGGGCTCATGGTCCACTGCTCTAGCCACAAGATTGTACTTCCTCCCTGCAGCCCCATTCCTCCCAATGGCCTGGATGACAATAACCAGAGTCATAACTGCCTGAAGCCAATGACCCTGGGCTTTTTCACCCAAAGAGGAAAAGAGCCTGAATGGGACTGGAAAATATGGAAAGCATGAGAGACACAAGCTGGTAAATCTGCTGCAGATGGTTTAATTTATCTCACAGTAGGTCCCACCCTCTTTTGTTTCTGAGCTAGGTCCTGCTTCCCTTCTCCTGGCCCAAACCTCAGGGCAGCCTGGGCAGAATTAGACCCATCTCTCCAGCCCTATGGATGGAGCCAGATGCTGCAGGACTAGAGAGCGACAGGCTGCTGCTCAGAAGAAGGAAGAGAGAGGATAGTCACTGCTGTGAGCTGGGGGCTCCTGCTCCTCAACTATCTGCACACACAGCCCAGCTGCTCTGTGCAGCTGCAGAGGGAGGGAACCACAGGACGAGCTGACAGCACCCTGAGCATCTTCTCATGCCTAGCCTGAGCTAGCTCTCCCCGGCCTGACTGAGTTAGCAGCCCAGCGAGGTGGGGGTGTATCATCCGCTGAGAAGTGGGATTAAATAAGATGCTCACACAATGTTATTTTTGTCCTCACACATTAACCTGCCTCCCCTCCCCCCGGCTTTAGTCTGTTCTCATGAGGTTTTCAGGGGAGTTTATTTAAAGGCCAGAAGGGACCAATGTGACCATCTAGTCAGAACATCTACATAGCCCAGGCCTGAGAGCCTCCCCCAGGGATCCCTGATTTGAGCTGCTCACTTCTAGCTGAGCTAGAGCACATCTGGTAGAAAGAGACATCCCCTCTTGGTTTAACGACTCCAAACCGGCTCCCATTTCTAAACACTAAGGTGGCTGTGGCTGATCAGCGAAAGAGAGCACCAGGGGAAAGGGAGATGCTGGACTGGGACAGAGCAACTGGAGCTGGGCCATGAGATTTAGTTCCAGGTGTGGGTCCTAATCTGACCTTCCTCAGAGTTGGGGGTGTGGACTTTAGGTTCTGGTATGAGACAGCCCCAAAGGCTGGGTGTGGGGACTCTCTTTCTGAGACTAAAAGCACAATAGGTACCAGATACAATGATCCAGAGTCTGACTGAGGAGGGGAAGAAGATGCTTGATCTAGGGTAGCTGAGCCACCTAATGGTGAATGGGGAAGAGGGACCAGATGGAGCTGTTGATCTCGGCAGAGATTTCAGAAAGCTCAGTGGAGTGTGCAGATCCGGTGTGTACCCACGGCCTGCCATTGACAGACTGACTGAGCAGCTAGGCAAGGCCACTGTCAATCCTAGGTTACACTGTAACAAAAGACACTGGGAAGTTTAACACTCCAGTGAAGAATACAACCCACAGCAGATTGTCAGAACAGGGATTGTGCTGTATGAAACCTATCTGTACAGCACCAGCCTACCAATGGTACTGAAGAAACAACATATTCGTAATGATGCCTGCAGCAGGGCCTGCTGAGAATTGTACATCAAGACCTTTCTCAATGGAAAATTAGATTTTGACTGAATGATTCTTTAATTTTTTCTTATTAATTAATTTGTGGAAGTCTGTGCTTTTTCTGAAGAGTTTTGATTTTTCATTGGAAAATGAAAAGCCCCCAAATATTTTGGCTTTTGGGAGTTTTCAACTGAAATAATTCAGTTTCCATTTGCCAAAACCAAATATTTCCCTCCCAATTTTCACATTTTCAATTTTTTGATGAAAAGTTCAATGCAATTTTCCACAGGGGAAAAAAAAATCCATGTTCTGCCCTGCTCCAGAGTGCACCATTCTTAAGCCCTCACTGGTTGCAGGTGGAATCTGTCAATGTTCTGTTCTGCCCTGTGTCCACATGACTCCCTGGAATGTCCTAGAGGTTAATGTACATTAGCCTGAAGGCCTCTGTGATGAGTGTGGGGCTGTGGGTGCAGGCTATGCTGGAGCTCTAGGCATAACTAACAGTATGAAGCAAAGGTTGTGAACAGAAGAAGAGCTGGTCTTGGGAGAATAGTAACACACTGGGTATTGGCTAACCAAGTAAGCTCATGTGAGAGGATGGTACAAGGACACACAGAGTTCTCAAGTAACACCATAAATACAGACTTAAGAGATGGTACAGGAACTCACTGACCGCTCCTAAAGGATAAGGAGGAGATGACAAGATAATTAGTGTATCTGTGTATCTATAGTGTATCTGTAGCTCCTCACTAGGACTGTGCTTTGTCAACAACAAATCTGGCCGAGCACCTTTGCCACTGAACCGAGCCTGGGGTCTTTCTTTGTAGTAATATGAGGTTTCCTGTATCAACACACTGCACTGTCTGCTAGTGCAGCTGATGTCGGAGTTCTGAGAACAGCAGCACTAGCAGCATTACCAATGCTGCAGCACCAGCAGCACTTAGCAACACAAACTACAGTTGGTAATCGTACAATCATAGACATGTCAGGCTGGAAGGGACCTGAAGAAGTCATCAAGTCCAGCCCCCTGCACTGAGGCAGGATCAAGTAAACCTAGACCATCCCTGACAGGGGGTTTGTCCTACGTGTTCTTAATAATCTCTGATGAGGGGATTCCTCCATCTCCCCTTGGAAGCCTATTCCAGAGCTTAACTACCCTGATCATTAGAAAGCTTTTCCTACTATGGAGCCTAAACCTCCCTTGCTGCAGATGAAGCCCATTACTTCTTGCCCTATGTTTAGAAGGCACTGAGAACAATTGATCACCATCTTCTGTATAACAGTCCTTAACAGATTCGAAGATGGTTACCAGGTTCCCATCGATCTTTTTTTCTCAAGCCTTAACATGCTAAGTTTTTTTAACCTTTCTGCATAAGTGAAGTTTTCTAAAGCTTTGATCAGTTTTTTGTTGTTCTCTGGATTTTCTCTAATTTGTTCACACCCTGTTTAAATGCTGAGTTCAAAACCCTCCAAAGTGGGTCTCCCACAACCCAGGCAAATATTGAACCCCAGGGCAAAGGTTGGGAGGGCCAGCACTTTTCAGAAGCTGCCCTGAATGAAACATTTTCAACAACCTGAAACAGACTTTTCCAATTTACTAACAAATTTCAAACACATCTCGAACTGTCTCAAATACCTGCTCTGATTTTTCAGTTTCCTGCCAGACCAAAACATCAATTATTTGCCCAGATCCACCTGCAAGTGACCTGCAATAACCCACAGATGCAGCAACACTGCAGAAGCTTGTAAACCCACCACTGGCATCTTCAAAACACACCCATCGGAAACGGATGAAACCCCCCAGAGACTGACCCTCAAGTGATCACTTGGCTCCGAGATGTGCCCTGTAGCCTCCAGGTGGGGGGGGGGTCACACCTCTGAAGACAGTGTGAGGTATGGGGGGTGCTATGCCACAAAGCTTCCAGTGGCTTCCCCTGGCCTCAGTCACTTGGGGGGTCCCAGCAGATCCCATGTGACATGAGGGATGTCCTGCCACAGCTGCCCCCCATCAGCAGATCCCTGCCCTACTATGGGAGAAGCTGGGAAAGACAGGGGCTCTTATGTAAGATTACCTAGATTCCTGGAGCTCTGTCTGCTGGCAGCTCAGGGAGAGGCACACTGTCCCTGGGAGGGAGGGGGAGCCAAGGCAAACTCAGAGTCTGCCTGGCAACCAATAGCGAGTGAGAAGCCCCTCCCAGGGAGTTCAGGAAAGGAGAGAAGCCATTTTTGAGTCAGTCTGGAGCCAGCCAGGGCAAGGGCAGGACTGGTTGTGTGGGGAGCTGGGAAGTCCCAGGCCTACATGCTGGGTTCCCCCCAAAAACTGGCTTCTAGGGACCTGAAAGCAAGATCCCTCAGCTTGGCTTGTCTTTCTCCGCTGATGATTCCCAGTGTAAGCAGAGTCAGGATGAGCTCTACCCTGACATCTGATAGTGAATTGTGGCAAGTGTGGGAAAGAACTTCAGGGGCTGGTCTTGTTTGCATAGGCACACCCACCCCGCCTAGCATGAACCCACAGCAGCCCTAAATGGTCACTTTGGCTGCTGTGGGATCCCCAGTTTCTCTGTTATTGGGGCAGGAAGAATAAAGTGTTGTTACCCTGATTATGTGAATCAAGGTCAGTGGAACTGTTTTATGACAGAGGGACTCACCATCAACTGAGTAGCACTCACTAGACAAGGGACATGGGTTCCAAAAGTCAGTGAATTGAGAGAGGTTGGGGGAAGGTATCTGTAGCTGAGGGTATGGGTTTCTTTGAGGCATGGCTATGTTTTCTCTCCACTGTTGAATAGCAGAGATAATTTTGAGTCCCTTAAGAGTCTAGTTACAGAGTGCTGAGCTGAATTCACTTTGGGACAGTGGTGTACCAGCACTGGGGCTCCCCTACTACAAGCAGACATCACTAAGTGCTGAAATCATTAAAGAGCTAAAACTGCTGAGCTAAGCTGAGCTCACTGAGTGTTGTGTTAACTAGTGGGGGAGCCTGAAGATCTATTGCTAAGTGGCTGGCAGAGCAGAGCAGAGCAGAGCAGTTTGTGAGATGCCCACAGAACAATGAGTGGCACGGAGCTGAGCAGTTTGCGGGGGCACCTGGAGCGGCTCGTGGGCAGCTGGTGAACTGGAGTGGCTGATAGAGCAGAGCAGTTTGTGGTGAAAGCTGCAGCAGAACCTCATGGAGAGGTGGGGCAGTCAGCCTCAGACCACATAAGGTGCCCCTTAACACCCCGTGCACCTCCTCATCCCCCCATTTCCACCCAGGCTGGGGGTGTAAAACTCTGCAGATAAACTTTTGAACTCTGGGACTGCACTGACCAGGGACAGAGACTTTTGGGTTGTTGGACTTTTGGATGATTTTTAGGTTGCTGGACTCAAGAGACTTTTGGGACTTTGGGGTGATCTTTTGGGTGGTTGGACTTAAGATCCTGAGAGGAAAAAGATACTGCCAAATTTACTTGGGGGCGGGTCTTTTGCTCATGGTTTGTGTTATGAATCCTGTTGTGGTGTTTCCCCAGCATAGTGCCACATTGTTTCCCTCCTTTATTATTGTTTCCCTCCTTTATTAAAACTCCATGCTTGCGAGAGGGGAAGTATTGCCTCCTAGAGGCACCCGGGGGGTGGTATGTAATTATCCCAGGTCCCTGGGTGGGGGCTCAAGCTGGTTTTGCATTGTGTTATTGAAACAAAACCCCTGGATACTGAACCCGGCCGTTGTTGCTGCGAACTCAGAGGGGCAGAGGGGTTACACCAGTTTGTAGAGTTTTGCTGGGAAACTTCCCCAGCCAGGCTGAGTTCACCTCCCAGCTCCCAAGGTGAGACCAGTCACCACTTGGTCAGCTCTGTTCTGGCTGCTAGTTCAGAGCTGCTGCCTGTGTGTGTCTGGATGCTGGGCTGGGAGACAACAGTTTGGATGTTAGTATAGTTGTGTAACCTGCACCTTGAGCCCTGCACCCCAGTTTGGTGAGGGGAAATCCTGGGACCAAAGCAGCCTGACTCTTGCCTGAAGAGGATCCCTGCCAGCAGAGATCAGCCCCTCTGCAGTGACCGAGTCATCTTTTAGTCAGTCAGTCAGTCAGTCAGTCAGAGAATTTGTTTTGGGGACACCCTTCTCCCCGAACTGTGTCCTCAAGCCAGAGAATGAGGGTTTGGCGATTTTATAACCTGCTGCATATTAAACCTGTGGAGGGATTTACCAACTTCTCCCACTTGCGAGTCCATTGGGGTGTACTTAACCCAGTCAGCCACACTGCTAAACCACTGCAGAAAATATCAGAAAGGTTGCTGTGTTGGTCTTGATCTGTAAAAAGCAACAAAGAGTCCTGTGGCACCTTATACACTAACAGATGTATTGGCTTTTGTGGGTGAATACCCACTTTGTCAGACGCACTGCAGAAAAGAATTGTGTGTTCATAGGTCATCAAGGGCCCCAACAAAGCATGCGAACCAATGGGACACTAATCATACATTTGCTACATCAGGTCCCGTGACTGGGGAAAGTCATGGGTATTATCAGCATGGGCACTGGTGACCCTAAAATAGTGTTTTACCCTGTTATGTATATTTGTCTCCTGTTTAATATAATTATTGTGTTGAATATATTGTATGTATTTGTGTTATTTCCTGGAAGTCTCCAACTAAACCTCTACCACGATATAACGTGACCCAATATAACATGAATTTGGATATAACACAGTAAAACAGTGCTCTGGAGGGGCGGGGCTGTGCACTCTGGTGGATCAAAGCAAGTTCGATATAATGCCTTTTCACCTATAATGTGGTAAGATTTTTTGGCTCCTGCGGACAGCGTTATATCGGGGTACAGGTGTATCTGGTAAGTAAGTAGGGTTACCCTGTGATTGGAGGAAGGAGCGAGGGGTGGAGGCACCGCCAAATAAATTCATAGGAAAAATAAAGAAGATACACCCTGCTGAGTGAATGGCAGGATCCAGAAGAACCCAGACCTGTCCATCAAAACCTGTAAGCAGATTGGCATTACAGAAGGTAACCAGGTGGAGAGGCGCTACACTTATTATGCTCTTACATTCATGGGAGACCCTGGGTCCTCAGAGACAAAAAGGCGGCTCCCCAGGCCCTGTCTGGGCTCCCCCCACCCCATACACTGCTTTTATCTTGCTAATCTCCCATCCCCGCATCCTGTTTCCATCCCCGGTTCTCCTCCTGCCATTTCCACCCCTTCCTTCTCCTCCCCTCCTCATTTCTACCTTCCCTTCCTTCTGCCCAACCCCATCCCCTCCCTCCATCCCACTGACCTCCGCTTATCTGAGGGCTTTTCCTGACCCTCCCCAGCTATTGAGATCCTCCCAGGTGACAGTTGGGCTCCCCCATCCCCCCCAGGTGGCAGTTGGCTGTTCCCCCCCTTGACGGTCCCATCACTGACTCTGCTCGCCAGGCCCCTCCCCCCACAGGCAGTTCCCAAGTCACTGCAGGTGGCTCCGGCCCATCCCCCAAGCTCGCCGCACCGAGGGCTAGCGGGTTTGGCCCGTCCCAGCAGGGACCCACCAGGCTCCAACAAGTCTCCAGCCCACAGAGCAAAGGGCCACGTAGCCCCTGACTGTTTGCTCCCCAGTGACGTCACTGCGCCCTGAAATGCAAACACGGGAGTTACACTGGCATTGCTCAGCTGTGGCCAGATGCCCGAGTGAGCGTGGGGAAGAGACGGGCTCTGCCTGCTGAGTTGCCAGCACTGGAGAGACACCAGGCAAAATTCTCACCTTTGTGAGCCGATCTGGAGTCCAGCTGGCCCAGGGACTGGGGGGACCAGGTTTGTTGGGTGTGTCTGTTTTTTATCAAACAGACAAGATGGGTGAGTCAAACATTCTGTTGGACCAACTTCTGCTGGTGAGAGAGCCACTTTTCAGCTACACGACTCTGCTATCCTGAGACCTACACGGGTACAACAATTTTTATTTTTCTGGTAAGGGATGCTGGGGTAGCGAAGGCCTGAAGAGGAAAGAGCCAGTGGCCCACTGCCAAAGGAAAGGCTGGCTAGCAACAGAGGTGGGATTCAAACTCACCCATGTCTAATACAAAGGATCAACCATTAGCTCCTCAGCCACCATCTTATCTACTGGAGTATCTTTCCCATGAGTTGTCATTTTGTCAGCTGAGACCAGGCACCCAAGTGACTGTATAGAAGGAAACATAGGGCTGGCCTGCAGGCATACCAAGCCCATAGCCAGATCATGCAAGATCGCTGAGTGGTTAAGGCTCTAGACTACTAATCTATTATGTGCTGCTGTCCCCGTTGGTTGTGGGCTGTCACTTCTTTTTGTGGAGGCAGCTGCTTGGTCATTCTTCTGCACCCCTTCACCCAACAAAGCCATACGGTCACCAAAAGAAGACCCACAAATTGGGTGCCACAGCACTTCCTACACCAGGTAGGACTCAAACCCAGTTTAAAATAATGAGAATTAAGCACGAAACCTCTACACCACTGGTCTCTTTGCAGACCTCCTCTGCTATGTCTGCTCTACCCTGTCTTGGGTGCCTGGCCTGGGTGCCTGGCGTTGGCTGACCAAGCACAGCTGGTGGAAAGAGGCCCTTTTGGCTGATAAAGTGACCAAGCGGTTAAAGTGCTGGATTTCCAATCTGTTGTACCAAGAGCATCACAGTGGATCACAAATTGAATGCGAGTCAACAATGTGACGCAGTCACAAAAAATGCTACTGTCATTCTGGGAAGTATTACCAAGAGTGTGGTATGTGAGGTTGTTGTCCCACCCTCTCCTTGAAACTGGACTGTGTCCAATTCTGGGTGTTTTAATTTTTTTGGTCTTGCAATAATGTTATTTCTTCTGTACATGACTTGTTTAGTTTATGGTTGTCTTTTGGGTGCTGCCCATGCTGCTTTGTTATTGTGGAATCAGACATTGGGCCTGTGCACACACTGGTTTGTTTTCATTTCCATGTCTGAGTTTAGATTTGTGCTGGTTGTTAACGCCTTTATGAAGCACAGAAATATTATTTGCCCTGGCTTTAGAGGGGCAGGAGGACTTACCAAAGCTCACACAGAGTCAGTGGAACAGCTGGGAATGGAACCCAGGAACCCCCCAAGCACTGGGTGTTAGCATCAAATTCCATCTTCCCACCCTATACAGTGGGAAGTCTTATGTCTTGTCAGTGCACAGAACTTACACCATTGGGCATAAAAGCAAAACATAACTAGAGGCTGGAATCTGTCTGGATTGGGGTGCAGCAGTAGTTATACCATAGTGAGGGTTGTGTTAAAGACATTCATGCTTTGACAGTGGAAAGAATGGTGAATATTGTGTGTTTTGAATGAGTTTTAATGAAACAAAACTTGGGTTAAAATCTTTAGTCAGTGATGAACTGTTTGGTATATAGATTGTACAATTTGTACTTCTGGAAAGTTTATGGTATGCTGTTGAAAAATGGGTGTTTTAGTGATTTCCCCCCCCCCTTTTTGATATATTCTTCCAGCAGAAAGATACAATCACAGATATATCCCACATTTGAATACATCATTGCTTCTATAATCGAAATCCCAAGAGTACCAATTTAGGTCAATGCATGGCATATAAAAAGTATTTAAAAACTGGACATCAATCTAGAATTCCTGCCAAATATCAGCTCAAAACCATATACCAAAGCCAAATACTGACATGATGTTCTCTTGCCTCCACATGGCTGCACTCTCTGGAGGAGGCTAACAAATAGTTTCACAAACTCATAGCTTTGTGGGCCTTGGGTCACATTTTCGGGCCTTTCTCCCCAAACACGATGGTTATAATATTACCTTTTTTTTTAATGAAAGCCGAGATTCTAACTGAACCCCCGACCCTCAGACTGGGGGCTTTATGTAGAACATCAAATGCCATGAGACTGATCTTTAAGTCATCAGACTTGGCCACACCCCTCCCAGGGGCAGTCAGAGGGGCTGGTGGAGGAGAGCGCTGGGCTGGGCCATGGGGATGGGGCTCCGTGTCAATACAATGATGAAATTGGGCCATGTGACTCATTTTCCATCTCTCTCTCTCTCTCCTGTAGGGGGCGGCAGTGCGGAGGAGGGGAGCGCCCTGCAGCAAACTCGGCAGGGCAGCCCGCGTCCTTCCCTCCCCACCGACCGGAGCAGCGCGAAGCCCTCCCAGCAGGCGGCGTGGCGATCAGGGCCGCGGGGTGAGCACCCCGCTGAAGCCCTGGCCGCCCCTTCTCTCTCTGCCCCCGCTCCTCCCCATTAGACCAGGCGCGCACTGCAGCACAGGGAGTCCCCTGGCTCTGGCCGCCCTGTAGGGTTTTGTTTTGTTTCTTTTCTCCCCTGCTTTGCCGGCCGTGCCGTTCCCCACACACCTCGCTGTGCCGCTCCAGCCACTCAGCAGGTTGTTTTTTTTTTCACCTGCTTTGCTGCTCCAGCCGTGCAGTATTTTTTGTTTCCACCCCCCCTCGCTTTACCGCTCCGGCTGTGCTGCAGGTTTCTTTATTTCCCCCTGCTTTGCCGTTCCAGCCGCGCCATTTTTTGTCCCCCCTTCCCCCGCTTTACCGCACCGGCCGCACCGTGGTTTTTTTTGTTGTTGTTGTTGTTTTTTCCCCCTGCTTTGCTGCTCCGGCTTTGCTGCATTTTGACCCCACTTTGCCGTTCCAGACGCGCTGTTTTTTTGTTCCCCCCCCCCCGGTTTGCCGCTCTGGCCGTGCTGTGTTGTTTTTTTTCCCCTGCTTTGCTGCTCTGGCGGACCCCCCCCCCCTTTTTTTTTTTTTTGCTTGGGGCTGCAAAAAAGCCAGAGCTGGCCCTGGACATGTGTGTTCCCACTTGTGGATTTTTGGCGTGATGGGAGTCGTTGTGGTGGGGACCTCTCATTCTGCTTCTCTATCAGGTCCAGGTGGTGCTTTCTCTCTCTCTCTTTTCTGTTTCTTCTTGCTCTCTCTCTCTCTTTTCTTTTATCTCCAGTTTTTCACTTGCAATAATCTCTGGTGCTCCTTCTCCTTTTCTGCAAACTGCAGCCTAAAGAGCTCCAACTTCACAATCACTTCACTGCTTTTACTCATTTTCCTGCTTTTCTGTTCCTACTTCCCTTTCCCAAAATAAACAAAGAGAAAATAACAAAACGATGATGTCCTCTTGACTGTTCTTAGCCACTGCACTTAAGACTCACTTAAAATCATAAATATCAGTGCTTAAAGTGTGAACTCCACTTGGAATAACAAGCTGTACATACACCCTGAGCACTGTGCCACAGTGACATTCCCATGATGTTATCTGGACTGGTGATCTGCTAGGTCACTCCAATCCTCGACTCTGGGAGCCAGCCTTACCCTGCTCTGCTGTGAGAACCCCCACTCCCGGGTTATTCCTGCACAGCCTCAAGCATGTAAGCTGCTCCTTGGATTGTGCAACCGAATGACACTAGCCAATAACTCCAGTCCCAGACACAATCCTAGGAACCTCCATCTTGCAGAGTCCAGTTATGCCTGCTACTATAACATCAGTATAAGAAACATGCTCAGTGCATCATGTTATGCCTTCTGAAGACACCCGACATGACAAACTTTGCATTGGATACCACACAATCATATTATGAGGATGAACATGGGGGTGCAGGGTGTTCCTCTGAGATACACAGCATCACAGATACAGCCCTCCTTTGTAAAATATTTTGAGATCTACTGTTGAAATGCCTGATATAAGAGCTTGGTATTATCTTCTTCTAAATGCTTTCTGTCAGTTTCCAGCAAAACCCCATTTTGATTAGGCTGAGTTGAAAAGCTTAAAAATAATAATTTGCAAAAGTATATTTGTGATGGGTTCCCCCCGGGGTGCCACCTGGAACTGCGGTACCACTGAGCCTTCTGACCCACCAGCCTGGGCTCCCTCTCACAGTGTGCTGCTATGACAAGTTGCAAAGCCCTTCAGACTTGAACTTTCACCAGCATGCAAGCAAGTAGGGACACATCCAGGTACAGTCTCATGCAGGCTCTCTAACCACCAGCATCTGAGCCTAGGACACCAGAGCAGTACTGTCCTACTTTGATCAAATCTGGCCAGTATATGAGTTTATCACCCGGTCCACCTCTACCCCATGTGAAGAGGACCACGGGATGGTGTTCCAAGAAGAAGGATTGCTAGGCAGAGACGGGCTGCACCTAACGAAGAGAGGGAAGAGCATCTTCACAAGCAGGCTGGCTAACCTAGTGAGGAGGGCTTTAAACTAGGTTCACTGGGGGAAGGAGACCAAAGCCCTGAGGTAAGTGGGGAAGTGGGATACCAGGAGGAAGCATGAGCAGGAGAGTGCAAGAGGGGAGGACTCCTGCCTCATACTGAGAAAGCGGAACAATCAGTGAGTTATCTTAAGTGCCTATACACAAATGCAAGAAGCATGGGAAACAAGCAGGGAGAACTGGAAGTCCTGGCACAGTCAAGGAAGTGATTGGAATAACAGAGACTTGGTGGGATAACTCACATGACTGGAGTACTGACATGGATGGATATAAACTGTTCAGGAAGGACAGGCAGGGCAGAAAAGGTGGGGGAATTGCATTGTATGTAAGAGAGCAGTATGACTGCTCAGAGCTCCAGTATGAAAGTGCAGAAAAACCTGAGAGTCTCTGGATTAAGTTTAGAAGAGTGAGCAACAAGGGTGATGTCATGGTGGGAGTCTGCTATAGACCACCAGACCAAAGGGACAAGACTTTCTTCTGGCAGCTAATTGAAGTTACTAGATCACAGGCCCTGGTTCTCATGGGGGAACTTCAATCATAGAATATCAGGGTTGGAAGAGACCTCAGAAGGTCATCTAGTCCAAACCCCTGCTCAAAGCAGGACCAATCCCCAGGCAGATTTTGCCCCAGATCCTAAAAGGCCCCATCAAGGATTGACCTCACAACCCTGAATTTAGCAGGCCAAGGGTGCTAAAGGAGTTGGTGGATGTGATTGCAGAGCCCTTGGCCATTATCTTTGAAAACTCACGGTGATCGGGGGCAGGGCTGTCTCTAGGCTTTTTGCTACTCCAAGCAAAAAAATTTGTGGCTGCCCTCCACCCCAACCTTGGGCTCTCACCCCCCCCACCAGTGCCCTCCCCCACCTGCACCCTCTGCTGCCCCAGCCCTGGGCTTTCCCCCCCCACCCCACACACACCCCCAGGTCTGGGATCCCCCAACCAGTGCTGACTCCATCCGCTCCCCCCTCACCTCCAGCCAGTCCGGCACTGGCAGGGTCGGGTAAGCATTGGGGCTCCCGGGCCATGCCCAGCCCAGGGTCCCTCCAGCCAGGGCTCCTGCCTCCAGATCCGAACGGGACTTGGGAAGGCAGAGCCAAGGGACTGCCCCGGCAGGGTCTGAGGAGCCGGGGCAGGGTAGCCCCAGAGGGAGAGGAACCCTGGAGAGCAGGACGAGGGCCCACACGGCAGCACTCCACCCTATATGGCCCCACTGCTTCTGCTGCTTCTGACCGTCCTGTCCGCAGGCTGCTTCGCCCAGTCCCTGGGCGGCCCCCAGCCTGAGTGTCCCCCGCTCGGAGCCTGCCTGGCCCAGCCACAAGGTGCGGGCCCTGCTCCCTCGCAGCGCGAACTGCAGCGACCCAGGGTGCCCCTGCGCACTCTGCACTGCTGCTGCCAGGGCCGGCTCTAGGCTTTTGCCGCCCAAAGCAAGAAAAAAAAAAGAGGGCCAGAATACCGCCTCTGAAAATGTGCCGTCCCAAGCACGTGCTTGGTTTGCTGGTGCCTAGAGCTGGCCCTGGCAGCACCCCCCTGCTCTGGAATCTTGCAGCAAACCACCCATCACTGGTGAGCCAATCAGAAGGGATTCTTTAACCACATGACTTTTTGTGGAATCACACCTCACTGAACCGTAAATTGCGTCACATTTTCCTAAACCAGTCAGAAGGATTTTCTAACCCCATGGATTTTGACGGAATTATTCAGCAGAGCATGTTAAATTGTAAATTAAAGATAAAATACGAATTCCAGTGAGCATGTATGTAGGTGTCTTTATCAATTTTTTTACAATACCTACATAAATTCAGCAGTTAATTGTTTAACTGCTTTTAAACAATTAACAATTATTAACAATATTATTAACAATTATTAACAATAATTAACAGCAGTTAATTATTAACAAATAATTGTTTCTTAATTTGAACCAGGAATAAAATGTCCTCTTTCTCCACAATTCTTTTAGCATTTGTCTTTAAAAACTGGTGGACTTGCCCTAATAGAATTACATGCCTAAATTTTATTCCAATTTCCCTTATTCCATATACTCAAATAATGTATTTCTTCCTAAGCTTTTATATTTATTGGAAATTAGCACCTATTGGCTTAAGAGGTATTAGGGGCCTCTTAATTTTCGTTAGGTTTTTGACAAAAGATACATTTAAAAACATAGGAAACATGCAGCACCCATCACTCCCAACCCCAAATAAGTATGTTCAAGCCAGCTTGTTCACTATTTATTGATAACCCCTTTAAATATTTAATATACAACTACTTTGAATGTTTTATAGATGTGTTTTTCTCACACACACTTGTTTTTCAACATTGTTTCATATAAAGCACACACAGCACCACACTCAAAGGAAATCTAATTGTGAAAATTCATTAATAGGCCCATTCGTGAGAGAAAATGCAGGCCTAGTTTAAGCTACCTTTTTATTCCTCTTTCCTCAAACTATGCACTTTTTGGTAAAGTGGATTAATTAAAGTTATGTGTACTAAGTAAAATAAAAACAGCACTGGAGTAGTTGGGAAACTTACATTTTAGTATTTGAGAGACAAAAGCTACAAACAAAATTTTATTCTTAAGATTTAGCAGTAAATATTTTGCATTAATAACTTATTTGGCACATTTAGCAACATACACAAAGACATTAACAAACACACACACACACAGGTACACAGATGATGATGTTATGATGAGTTATTAAGCTCACAACAGTGCTAGAAAGGAGACGTTCAGTGCAGATCCCTGCTAGGCAGGACTTTCTCTTTGAAGCAGCCTACAAATGCTATTCGGCTGAATTGCTGGCCAAAAGACTGATCTGCCCGTGTGAAAATGGCTAAATATGAGAAATTCATTCCAGTTCATTATTAGGCACAGATTTCTCAGAGACTCCTCTTTCACAAGCCAATAGCATCCCCTGCTGGACATTTGGTAGAGACTCCTTTCGTGAACATTGCTAAACATGAGTCAGTCATTGCACGTCACTGATAGGCACGAATTTCTGCTTGAACTATCCTCCAAACAGTATTCGAATGTACTGTTAGCCATTTGTCAGAGCTCTTTTCGTGAAAATATCTACCAATGACCAATTCGCGCATAGCTCTGCGAGCGAAGAATGTCTAATGGAATCGTCCTCCAACTGTAATTCTGATGCTCTGCTGGCCATTTGGAAGAGATACGTTGTGAAAACAGCGAAACATGAGAAATTCATTGCGGATTATTCGTAGGCACGAATTTCTCCTGCTAGCATCCTAAAATTGGATTTGGACGCAAAGCGAGCAATTTGACCGAGATACGCTGTGAAAACAGCTATACATGAGTTAGTCTTTCCAAATCTCTCGTAGGAAGTAATTTCTCCTGCAAACAGTGTACAAATGATATACGCTTCCGCTGCTGGGCTTCTGGCAGAGATCCGTTCGTGACAATAGAGCAACATGAGATATTCATTCCATATGAAAGTTAGACACTTGAAACTAGCTACTTATGAATTATTATGCCCGCATCAGTGATAGACAGGAATTTCCCCTAGAACCAACCTCCAAATGCTTTTCGAAAGCATTGGTGGTATTCTGGCAGAGCTCCTTTCGTGCTATAAAGGAGACGTTCAGTGCAGATTTTTGCTAGGCAGGACTTTCTCTTTGAAGCAGCCTACAAATGCTATTCGGCTGAATTGCTGGCCAAAAGACTGATCTACGCGTGTGAAAATTGGTAAATATGAGAAATTCATTCCAGTTCATTGCTAGGCACTGATTTCTATGCGACTTGTCTTTTACAAGCCAATAGCATCCCCTGCTGGACATTTGGTATAGTTTCCTTTCGTGAACATTGCTAAACATGAGTCAGTCATTGCAGGTCACTGATAGGCACGAAGTTCTACTTGAACCATCCTCCAAACAGTATTCAGATGTACTGTTAGCCATTTGTCAGAGCTCTTTTCGTGAAAATAGCTAAACATGACCAATTCGCGCCTTAGCTCTGCGAGGACGAATGTCTAATGAAATCGTACTACAACTGTAATTCTGATACTCTGCTGCCATTTGTAAGAGATAGGTTGTGAAAACAGAGGAACATGAGATATTCAATGCGGATTATTGGTAGGCACGAATTTCTCCTGGTAAAATCCAATAATTGCTATTCGGATGCACTGATGGCAATCTGACAGATCTACGGTTTGAAAGCAGCTAAACATGAGAAGTTCATTCCACATCTTTGGTGAGCACAAATTATTGCTGTGACCGCCCTAAAATTGCCATCTGGACGCAAAGCTAGCAATCTGACCGAGATTGGCTGTGAAAACAGCTATACATGAGCAATACTTTCCAAATCTCTCGTAGAAGTAATTTCTCCTGGAACCAGTCTATAAATGATATTTCGCTTCCACTGCTGGGCTTCTGGCAGAGATCCGTTCGTGACAATAGAGCAACATGAGATATTCATAGCAGATGAAAGCTAGGCACTTGAAACTAGCTAATGATGAATTATTAAGCACATGTTTAGCAATGTTCACGAAACGAAACTCTACCAAATGTCCAGCAGGGGATGCTATTGGTTTGTGAAAGAGGAGTCGCCGAGAAATCTGTGCCTAACAATGAACTGGAATGAATTTCTCATATTTAGCCATTTTCACACGCGCAGATCAGTCTTTTGGCCAGCAATTCAGCCGAATAGCATTTGTAGGCTGCTTCAAAGAGAAAGTCCTGCCTCGCTGTGAACTGCATTGAACGTCTCCTTTATAGCAATTTTCACGAAAGGAGCTCTGCCAGAATAGCACCAATGCTTTCGAAAAGCATTTGGAGGTTGGTTCTAGGAGAAATTCCTGTCTATCACTGATGCGGGCATAATAATTCATCACTAGCTACTTTGAAGTGCCTAGGTTTCATCTGGAATGAATGAATTTCTCATGTTTATCTCTTTTCACTAACGGATCTCAGCAAATTGGCCAGCAATACATCGGAATGGCATGTGTAATTGGAATCCAGGAGAAAGTGGTGCCTACCAGTGATCTGCACTGAACGTCTCATCTTTTGCAAAGTTGACGAAAGGACTGTCCAGCAGAGGATGCTATTGGCTTCTGAAAGAGAATTCTAAGCGACATCCTTGCCTAGGCATCAACTGGAGTGAATTTCTCATAATTATCAATTTTCACACACACAGATCAGTCTTAAGGCCAGCAATGCATCGGAATAGCATGTGTAAGTTGAATCCAGGAGAAAGTCGTGCCTAGCAATGATATGCACTGAACCTCTCCTTTTTGGCAATGTTGACGAAAGGATTGTCCAGCAGAGGATGCTATTGGCTTCTGAAAGAGAATTCTAAGCGAGATCCTTGCCTAGGCATCAACTGGAGTGAATTTCTCATAGTTATGAATTTTCACACACGCAGATCAATCTCAAGGCCACCAACGCAGCCGAAGAGCATTTGTAGGCTGCTTCAATGAGACATTCCTGCGTAGCAGTGATCTGCACTGAACATCTCCTTTATAGCAATTCTCACGAAAGGATCTCTACCAAAAAACCACCAGTAATTTCGAAAAGAATTTGGAGGTTGGTTCTAGGGGAAATTCCTGTCTAGCACTGATGCGGGCTTAATAATTCATCATTAGCTAGTTTCAAGTGTCTAACTTTCATCTGGAATGTGTATCTCATGTTGATCTATTGTCACGAACGGATCTCTGCCAGAAGCCCAGCAGTGGAAGCGAATATCATTTGTACACTGGTTGCAGGAGAAATTACTGCCTAGGAGATTTGTAAAGACTAGATCATGTATAGCTGTTTTCACAGCGTATCTCGGTCAAATTGCTCGCTTTGCGTCCAAATAGCAATTTTAGGATCCTAGCAGGAGAAATTCGTGCCTACCAATAATCCGCAATGAATTTCTCATGTTTCCCTGTTTTCAACGTATCTCTTCCAAATGGCCAGCAGAGCATCAGAATTCCAGTTGGAGGACGATTCCATTAGACATTCGTCGCTCGCAGAGCTATGCGCGAATTGGTCATATTTAGCTATTTTCACGAAAGAGCTCTGACAAATGGCTAACAGTACATTCGAATACTGTTTGGAGGATAGTTCAGGAGAAATTCATTGCCTATCAGTGACGTGCAATGACAGGCTCATGTTTAGCAATGTTCTCGAAAGGAATCTCTACCAAATGTCCAGCAGGGGATGCTATTGGCTTGTGAAAGAGGAGTCTCTGAGAAATCTGTGCCTAACAATGAACTGGAATCAATTTCTCATATTTAGCCATTTTCACACGCTCAGATCAGTCTTTTGGCCAGCAATTCAGCCGAATAGCATTTGTAGGCTGCTTCAAAGAAAGTCCTGCCTAGCAGGGATCTGCACTGAACGTCTCCTTTCTAGCACTGTTGTGAGCTTAATAACTCATCATTAGATAGTTTTCAGTAGCTAGGTTTCATCAGGAATGAATGATTTTCTCAGGTTTAGATGTTTTCACTAACGGATCTCTGCCAATTGGCCAGCAATGCATCGGAATAGCATTTGCAAGTTCAGTCCAGGAGAAAGTGGTGCCTAGCAGTGATCTGCACTGAACGTCTCCTTTTTTGCAATGTTGACGAAAGGATTGTCCAGCAGAGGATGCTATTGGCTTCTGAAGAGGATTCTAAGAGAGATCCTTGCCTAGGCATCAACTGGAGTCAATTTCTCATAGTTATCAATTTTCACACAACCAGATCAGTCTTAAGGCCAGCAACGCAGCCGAAACGCATTTGTAGGCTGCTTCAAGGAGAACGTCCTGCCTAGCAGTTATCTGCAATGAAAACTCCTTTATAGCAATTTTCACCAAAGGAGCTCTGCCAAATAGCCACCATTGCTTTCCAAAAGCATTTGGAGGTTGGTTCTGAGGAAATTCCTGTCTAGCACTGAAGTGGGCTTAATAACTCATCATTAGCTACTTTGAGGTGCCTACGTTTCATCTGGAATGAATGAATTTCTCATGTTTATCTCTTTTCACTAACGGATCTCAGCCAATTGGCCAGCAATTTATCGGATGTGTAAGTGGAGTCCAGGAGAAAGTGGTGCCTACCAGTGATCTGCACTGAACTTCTCCTTTTTTGCAATGTTGACGAAAAGACTCTCTAGCAGAGGATGCTATTGGCTTCTGAAAGAGAATTCTAAGAGAGATCCTTGCCTAGGCATCAACTGGAGTGAATTTCTCATAGTTATGAATTTTCACACACGCAGATCAATCTCAAGGCCACCAACGCAGCCGAAGAACATTTGTAGGATGCTTCATTGAGAAAGTCCTGCGTAGGAGTGAGCTGCACTGAACGTCTCCTTTATAGCAATTGTCAGGAACGAAGCCTGCAAAAAACCACCAGTGCTTTCGAAAAGCATTTGGAGGTTGGTTCTAGGGGAAATTCCTGTCTATCACTGATGCGGGCATAATAATTCATCATTAGCTAATTTCAAGTGTCTAACTTTCATATGGAATGAAGATCTCATGTTGCTCTATTGTCACGAACGCATCTCTGCCAGAAGCCCAGCAGTGGAAGCGAATATCATTTGTACACTGGTTGCAGGAGAAATTACTGCCTACGAGAGATTTGGAAAGACTAGCTCATGTATAGCTATTTTCACAGCGTATTTCAGTGAAATTGCTCGTTTTGCGTCCAAATAGCAATTTTAGGATCCTAGCAGGAGAAATTGGTGCCTACCAATAATACGCAATGAATTTCTCATGTTTCGCTGTTTTCTCAACGTATCTCTTCCAAATGGCCAGCAGAGCATCAGAATTCCAGTTGGAGGACGATTCCATTAGACATTCGTCGCTCGCAGAGCTATGCGCGAATTGGTCATTGGTAGCTATTTTCACGAAAAGAGCTCTGACAAATGGCTTACAGTACATTCGAATACTGTTTGGAGGATAGTTCAAGGAGAAATTCGTGCCTATAAGTGACGTGCAATGACTGACTCATGTTTAGCAATGTTCACGAAAGGAATCTCTACCAAATGTCCAGCAGGGGATGCTATTGGCTTGTGAAAGAGGAGTCTCCGAGTAATCTGTGCCTAACAATGAACTGGAATGAATTTCTCATATTTGGCATTTTCACACGAGCAGATCAGTCTTTTGGCCAGCAATTCAGCCGAATAGCATTTGTAGGCTGCTTCAAAGAGAAAGTCCTGCCTAGCAGGGATCTGCACTGAACGTCTCCTTTATAGCAATTTTCTCGAAAGAAACTCTGCCAAATAACCAACAGTGCTTTCCAAAACCATTTGGTGGTTGGATCTAGGGGAAATTCCTGTCTTGCACTGACGTGAGCTTAATAACGCATCATTAGATACTTTTCAGTGCCTAAGTTTCATCAGGAATGAATGATTTTCTCAGGTTTAGATGTTTTCACTAACGGATCTCTGCCAATTGGCCAGCAATGCATCGGAATAGCATTTATAAGTTGTGTCCAGGAGAAAGTAGTGCCTACCAGTGATCTGCACTGAACTTCTCCTTTTTTGCAATGTTGACGAAAGGATTGTCCAGCAGAAGATGCTATTGGCTTCTGAAAGAGGATTCTAAGAGAGATCCTTGCCTAGGTTTCAATTAGCATGAATTTCTCATAGTTATCAATTTTCACAAACGCAGATCAGTCTTAAGGCCAGCAACGAAGCCGAATAGCATTTGTAGGCTGCTTCAAGGAGAAAGTCCTGCTTAGCAGTGATCTGCACTGAATTTCTTTTTTTTTTGCAATTGTCACATAAGGAGCTCTGCCAAAAAACCACCAGTGCTTTCGAAAAGCATTTGTAGGTTGGTTCTAGGGGAAATTCCTGTCTAGCACTGATGCGGGCTGAATAACTCATCATTAGCTACTTTGAAGTGCCTAGTTTTCATCTGGAATGAATGAATTTCTCATGTGGATCTATTGTCACGAACGGATGTCTGCCAGAAGCCCAGCAATGGATCGGAATATCATTTGTAGACTGGATCCAGGAGAAAGTGGTGTCTACCAGTGATCTGCACTGAACGTCTCCTTTTTTGCAATGTTGACGAAAGGATTTTCCAGCAGAGGATGTTATTGGCTTCTGAAATAGGATTCTATGAGAGATCCTTACCTAGGCATCAACTGGTGTGAATTGCTCATAGTTATCAATTTTCACACACCCAGATCAGTCTTAAGCCAGCAACTCAGCCGAAAAGCATTTGTAGGCTGCTTCAAGGAGAAAGTCCTGCCTAGGCGTTATCTGCACTGAACGTCTCCTTTATAGCAATTTTCACGAAAGGAGCTCTGCCAAATAGCCACCAGTGCTTTCCAAAAGCATTTGGAGGTTGGTTCTAGGGGAAATTCTTGTCTAGCACTGATGTGGGCTTAATAACTCATCATTAGCTAATTTGAAGTGCCTAGGTTTCATCTGGAATGAATGAATTTCTCACGTTTATCTCTTTTCACAAACGGATCTCAGCCAATTGGCCAGCAATGCATCGGATGTGTAAGTGGAGTCCAGGAGAAAGTGGTGCCTACCAGTGATCTGCATTGAACGTCTCCTTTTTTGCAATGTTGACGAAAGGATTGTCCAGCAGAGGCTTCTGAAAGAGGATTCTTTGAGAGCTCCTTGCTTAGGCATCAACTGGCGTGAATTTCTCATAGTTATCAATTTTCACACACGCAGATCAATCTCAAGGCCACCAACGCAGCCGAAGAGCATTTGTAGGCTGCTTTAATGAGAAAGTCCTGCGTAGCAGTGATCTGCACTGAACGTCTCCTTTATAGCAATTATCACGAAAGGATCTCTACCAAAAAAACACCAGTGCTTTCGAAAAGCAGTTGGAGGTTGGTTCTAGGGGAAATTCCTGTCTAGCACTGATGCGGGCTTAATAATTCATCATTAGCTAGTTTCAAGAGTAATCTCATTTTGCTCTATTGTCACGAACGCATCTCTGCCAGAAGCCCAGCAGTGGAAGCGAATATCATTTGTACACTGGTTGCCGGAGTAATTACTGCCTACGAGAGATTTGTAAAGACTAGCTCATGTATAGCTGTTTTCACAGCGTATCTCGGTCAAATTGCTCGCTTTGCGTCCAAATAGCAATTTTAGGATCCTAGCAGGAGAAATTCGTGCCTACCAATAATCCGCAATGAATGTCTCATGTATCCCTGTTTTCACAACCTATCTCTTCCAAATGGCCAGCAGAGCATCAGAATTACAGTTGGAGGACGATTCCATTAGACATTCGTCGCTCGCAGAGCTATGCGCGAATTGGTCATATTTAGCTATTTTCACGAAAAGAGCTCTGACAAATGGCTAACAGTACATTCGAATACTGTTTGGAGGATAGTTCAAGGAGAAATTCGTGCCTATCAGTGACGTGCAATGACTGACATGTTTAGCAATGTTCACGAAAGGAATCTCTACCAAATGTCCAGCAGGGGATGCTATTGGCTTGTGAAAGAGGAGTCTCTGAGAAATCTGTGCCTAACAATGAACTGGAATCAATTTCTCATATTTAGCCATTTTCACACGCGCAGATCAGTCTTTTGGCCAGCAATTCAGCCGAATAGCATTTGTAGCCTGCTTCAAAGAGAAAGTCCTGCCTAGCAGGGATCTGCACTGAACTTCTCCTTTATAGGAATTTTCTCGAAAGGAACGCTGCCAAATAGCCAAGAGTGCTTTCCAAAACCATTTGGAGGTTGGTTCTAGGGGAAATTACTGTCTAGCGCTGTTGTGAGCTCAATTAGTCATCATTAGATACTTTTCAGTGGCTAGGTTTCATCAGGAATGAATGATTTTCTCAGGTTTAGATGTTTTCACTAACGAATCTCTGCCAATTGGCCAGTAATGCATCGGAATAGCATTTGCAAGTTGAGTCCAGGAGAAAGTAGTGCCTAGCAGTGATCTGCACTGAACGTCTCCTTTTTTGCAATGTTGACGAGAAAGGTTGTCAGCAGAGAGGGATGGTATTGGCTTCAGAAAGAGAAAGTTCTAACACAGATCTTTGCCTAAGCATCAACTGGAGTGAATTTCTCATAAAGTTATCCATTTTCACACAGCCAGATCCAGTCTTTAAGGCCAACAACACAGCTGAAAAGCATTTGTAGGCTGCTTCAGAAAGCCCTGCCTAGCAGTTATCTGCGCTGAAAAACTCCTTTATAGCAATTTTCACCAAAGGAAGCTCTGCCAAATAGCACCATTGCTTTCCAAAGCATTTGGAGGTTAGTTCTAGGGAAATTCTGTCTAGCACTGAAGTGGGCAATAACTCATCATTAGCTACTTTAGAAATTGCCTACGTTTCATCTGGAATGAATGAATTTCTCATGTTTATCTCTTTTCACTAACGGATCTCAGACAATTGGCCCAGCAATTTAACATCGGATGTGTAAGTGAGTCAGGAGAAATGGTGCCTACCAGTGGTGCACTGAACTTCTCCTTTTTGCAATGTTGACGAAAAGTTGTCCAGCAGAGGATCACTATTGGCTTCTGAAGAGAATTCTAAGAGATCCTTGCCCAGGCATCAACTGGGTGAATTTCTCATAGTTATGAATTTTTCACGCAGATCAATCTCAAGGAGCCTAACGCAGCCGAAGAACATTTGTAGGATGCTTCGTTACTGAGAGGCTAAGTCCTGCGTGGCAGTGAGCTGCACCTGAACGTCTCCTTTATAGCAATTGTATCAGGAAAGAAGCTCTGCAAAAACCACCAGTGTTTTTTCGAAAAGCATTTGGAGGAGTTGGTTCTAGGGGAAATTCCTGTCTAGCACTGATGCTGGGCTTAATAATTCATCATTAGCTACTTTCAAAGTGCTAAGCTTTCATCTGGAATGAAGATCTGATGTTGCTCTATTGTCACGAACGCATCTCTGCCAGAAGCCCAGCAGTGGAAAGCGAGATATCATTTGTACACTGGTTGCAGGAGAAATTACTGCCTACGAGAGATTTGGAAAGACTAAGCTATTTCACATCGTATCTCTGGTAGAAGTGCTCGTTTTGCGTCCAAATAGCAATTTAGGATCCTAGTAGGAGAAATTGGTGCCTACCAATAATCCTGCAATGAATTTCTCATGTTTCGCTGTTTTCTCAACGTATCTCTTCAAATGGCCAGCAGAGCATCAAATTCCAGTTGGAGGACGATTCCATTAGACATTCGTCGCTCGCAGAGCTATGCGTGAATTGGTCATATTTAGCTATTTTCACGAAAAGAGCTCTGACAAAATGGCTTACAGTACATTCGAATACTGTTTGGAGGATAGTTCAGGGAGAAATTCGTGCCTATAAGTGACGTGCAATGACTGACTCATGTTTAGCAATGTTCACGAAAGGAATCCTCTACCAAATGTCAGCAGGGGATGCTATTGGCTTGCTGAAAGAGGAGTCTCCGAGTAATCTACTTGCCCTAACAATGAACTGGAATGAATTTCTCATATTGGCATTTTCACACGAGAGCAGATCAGTCTTTTGGCCAGCAATTCAATGAGAGAATAGCATTTGTAAGAGCTGCTTCAAAGAGAAAGAAGTCACTGCCTAGCAGGGGATCTGCACTGAACGTCTCCTTTATAGCAATTTTTCTCGAAGAAACTCTGCCAAATAACCAACAGTGCTTTCCAAAACCATTGATGGTGGATTTGGATCTAGGGAAATTCCTGTCTTACTGACGTAGGCTTAATAACGCATCATTAAGATACTTTTCAGTGCCTAAGTTTCATCAGGAATGAATGATTTTCCTCAGGTTTAAAGATGTTTTCACTAACGGATCTCTGCCAATTGGCCAGCAATGCCATCGGAATAGCATTTATAAGTTGTGTCCAGGAGAAAGTGAGTGCCCTACCAGTGATCTGCACTGAACTTCCTTTTTGCAATGTTGACAGAAAGGATTGTCCAGCAGAAGATGCTATTGAAAGCCTGAAAGAGAGGATTCTAAGAGATCCTTGCCTGGGGTTTCAATTAGCATGAATTTCTCATAGTTATCAATTTTCACCAAACGCAGATCAGTCTTAAGGCCCAGCAGCAGAAGCCGAATAGCATTTGTAGGCTGCTTCCAAGGAGAAAGTCCTGCTTAGCAGTGATCTGCACTGAATTTCTTTTTTTTTTTGCAATTGTCACATAAGGAGCTCTGCCAAAACCACCAGTGCTTTCGAAAAGCATTTTGTAGGTTAGTTCTGGGGAAATTCCTGTCTGCGCACTGATGCGGGCTGAATAATAATTCATCATTAGCTATTTGGAAATGCCTAGCTTTCATCTGGAATGAATATCTCATGTGGATCTATTGTCACGAACGGATGTCTGCCAGAAGCCCAGCAGTGGAAGCGAGATATCATTTGTAGACTGGATCCAGGAGAAATTACTGCCTACGAGAGATTTGGAAAGTCTTGCTCATGTATAGCTATTTCACAGTCTATCTCAGTCAAATTGCTAGCTTTGCGTCAAATAGCAGTAAAAGCAGAAATTCGTGCTTCCAAAAGTGTGTGGGAATGAATTTCTCATCACAGCATTGCTTTCAAACCAATAGAACGCTGTCAGATTGCCATCAGTGCATCCGAATAGCAATTACAAGGATCTTACCAGGGAGAAATTCGTGCCTACCAATAATCCACCAATGAATTTCTCATGCATTTCCTATTTTCACAACCTATCCTCTTCCAAATAGCCAGCAGAGCATCAGAATTACAGTTGGAGGACGATTCCATTGAACGTTTCGTCGCTCGCAGAGCTAATACGCGGAGGTGGTCATTGGTAGCTATTTTCACAGGAGAAACAAGACAAATGGCTAACAGTGCATCGAATAATATTTGGCGGATAGCTCAAAGGAGAGGAATTCCACGTGCTATCAGTGAGCTGTGAGAGGCTCATGTTTAGTAATGTTCTCGAAGGAATCTCTGCAAATGTCCAGCCAGAGGATGCTGGTAGCGCTTGAAGAGGAGTCGCCGAGGAAATCTGTGCCTAACAATGAACTGGAATGCCAAGGGCTCTGCAATCACATCCACCAACTCTTTACTTTTAACCAGCTGCTAAACTCAGGGTTGTGAGTTCAATCCTTGGCAGGGCCTTTTGGGGATCAGGCAAAAAATCTGCCTGAGATTGTGGTCACTGTACTTTAGGCAGGAGTTTGAGACTAGATGACAGCAGAGAGTCTGCCCTGATGTTCTGATTGAAGTTCCCCCCATAAGGCAAGGCTGTAGTCAGTAACTGGTGTGCAGGAAGAAATCTTGTCCCCCTTTTGAATTCTGGTGGTCTACTGGCCTTACCATGACATCACCCTTGATGCTCCATTCTTCAGCTTAATCCCAGGACTCTGGGTTTTCTACTTTCATACTGGGCACTCTAGGCAGTCTGCCTGTCTACACATACAATGCAACTCCCCACCTTGCTCTGCCCCTGCCTGTCCTTCCTGAACAGTTTATATCCATCCATGTCAGTACTCAGTCATATGGAGTTATCACCAAAGTCTGTTGTTCCAATCACACATCACATACTTTCTTGGCTATGCCAGGGACCTGATTCTCTACTTATTTCCCATGCTTCTTGCACATTGTGTATGAGCATAGATAACTCACTAGTTGTCCACTTTCTCGAGCTGGGGCAGAGTCCTCCTCTTGCACTCTCTGCCAGCTATCTGGTATCACGCCCCACACCTCAGGCTTTGGTCTCCTTCCCCAGTGAACCTAGTTAAGCCTCCTCCACCTAGGTTAGCCAGCCTGCTTGTGAATGCTCTTCCCTCTCTTACGTTGATTACAGCCCTTCTCTGCCTAGCAATCCTTCTTCTTGGAACCTGCCCCTACTGGTCCTCTTCACATGGGGTAGGAGTGGACGGGTGATCGCTTCCTCTGCTGGCAGGTTGATCAAGTAGTGGACAGTACTGCTCCTATCATCCCTAGGCTCAGATGCTTTCAGGTGGACAGAGGCCTGCATGAGGACTGTACCTGGATGTGTCCTACTTGTGCATGCTGGTGAGAGTTCAAGTCTGAAGGGCTTTGCAACTTATCATAGCAGCACCTGAGAGGGCCCAGGCTGCAGGCCAGTTAGAAAACCAGAGTAGGTACGCAGTTCCAGGTGGCACCCGGAACCCATGCAAACCTACTTGCCACAAATTATTATTACCCAAACTCAGACCAGCTAATCAAAATGGGTTTTGCACTAGAAACCAGCGGCAGAAAGCATTTAGAAGAAGATAATACCAAGCTCTTATATCAGGCATTTCAACAGAAGTAGATCTCAAGATATTTTACAAGGAGGCTGTATCTGTGATCTGCTCTGTGTATCTCAGAGGAACACCCTGCCGCCATGTTCATCTCATAATACTTGAGTTGTGAGATATCAATGCAAAGTTTGTCATGTCGGGTGTCTTTAGAAGGCATAACATGAGTCACACTGAGCATGTTTCTTGCTCACTGATGTTATACAGCCACTTGCAAGCATAAGCTGGACTACTGCAAGATGGAGGTTCCTAGGACTGTGTCTGGGACTGGAGTTATTGGCTGGAAGTGTCAATCGGTTGCACAATCCAAAGACAGCTTACATGCTTGAGGTATGTGCAGGAATAACCGGGGTAGCTTGGTTCTCACAGCAGAGCAAGGGGAGTAGGGCGCTGGCTCCAGAGTCGAGATTGGAGTGACCCTGGCAGATCCACACCATGGGAGATATGTCCACAGTGGCACAGTATGATGCTCAGGGTATTATGTACAGCTTGTTATTCATTCCAAGTAGGAGTTCACACTTTAAGCACTTCAGTATTTGTTATGATTTTAAGTGAGTCTTAGGGTGCAGTGGCTAAGAACAGTCAAGAGGACCATCATCGTTTTGTTATTTTTCTCTTTGTTTATTTTGGGAAAGGGAAGTATAGGAACAGAAAAGCAGGAAAATGAGTAAAAAGCAGTGAAGTGATTGTGAAGTTGGAGCTCTTTAGGCTGCAGTTTGCAAGAAAAAGGAGGGAAAGGAGCACCAGGGTGTATTGCAAGTGAGAAAAACTGGAGATAAAAGAAAAGAGAGAGAGCGAGAAGAAACAGAGGAAGAGCAGAGAGAAAGCACCACCTGGACCTGATAGAAAGCCAGAATGAGAGCTCCCACCACAACAGCTCCCATCACGCCAAAAAATCCCTGAGTGGGAACAAGGAACACATAGTCAGGGCCAGCTCACAGCTTTTTGCAGCCCCAAGCAAAAAAAAAAAAAAAAAAAAAGAGACGAGGGGGTCCGCCAGAGCAGCAAAGCAGGAAAAAGAAACAAACAACACAGCACAATGGGCGAGAGCGGCAAAACCAGGAGTGGGGAACAAAGCAAGCAGCGTGTCTGGAACGGCAAAGTGTGTGTGTGTGTGGAGAGTTAAGCCAGGGCAAAATGCAGCAAAGCAGAGGAAAAACCAGCTCACAACTCTTCAAAACCACAGTGCAGCCCGGAGCAGTAAAAGGGCAGGGGACTAAGTGAAAAAATGGCGCAGCTCTGGAACGGCAAAGCAGGAGAAAAATGAAACCTGCAGCTGGCGGGTGACCAACCTGTAGAGAGGAGAGGAAAAACAAAAAACACTGCACGGCTGGAGCAAGCAAAGCAGGTGAAAACCACCAACCTGCCAGAGTGGCTGGAGCCGGCAGAAAGCGAGGTGTCGCAAAGGAGGAACAGCACGGCCGGCAGCAAAGAAGCAGGGGAAAACAAGGCAAGCCGGAAGCCCTACAGGGCGGCCAGAGCCGAGGGACTCCCTGCTGCAGTGCCACACCTGGTCTAATCGGGAGGGGCAGGGGCAGAGAGAGAGGGGCTGGCCAGGAGCTTCGGCGGGGTGCCTCACCGCAGCCCCTGATCGCCACGCCGCCTGCTGGGAGGAGCTTCGCTGCTCAGTCGGTGGGGAGGAAGGAGGCGGGCTGCCCACTGCCGAGGTTGCTGCAGAGCACTCCCCTCCTCCACACTGCCGCCCCTACAGGAGAGAGAGAGAGATGGAAAATGAGTCCACATGGCCCAATTTCATCATTGTTTATTTGACACCAGGCCCCATCCCCATGGCCCAGCCCAGCGCTCTCCTCCACCAGCCCCACTGACTGCCCCTGGGAGGGTGTGGCCATGTCTGATGACTTAAGGATCAGAGTCTCACTTGGCATTTGATCATTCTACATAAAGCCCCCAGTCTGAGGTCGGGGTTCAGTTAGAATCTCGAAACTTTCATTAAAAAAAAAAGGTAATCTATTATAACCCATCCTGTTTGAGGAGATAAGGCCTGAAAATGCTATGACCCAAGACCCACAAAGCCTATGAGTTTGTGAAACTATTTGTTAGCCTCCTCCGAAGTGCAAGCCATGTGGAAACGACGAGAAGACATCATGTCAGTATTTGCAGAAACTTTGGTATATAGTTTGAGCTGATATTTGGCAGAATTATAGATTGATGTGTCAGTTTTTAAATACGTTTTATATACCATGGGCATTGGCCTAAATTAAGTACTCTTGGGATTCCGATTATAGAAGCAATATGATGTATGATCAAATGTAGGATATATCTGTGATTGTAACTTTCTACTTTGGAAGAATGTATCAGAGAGAAATCACCTAAAACACCCATTTTCAACAGCATACCATAAACTTTCCAGAAGTACAAATTCTGTACAATCTATATACCAAACAGTTCATCACTGACTAAAGATTTTAACTTAAGTTTTGTTTCATTAAAACTCATTCAAAACACACAATATTGCATAAATTCTTTCCACTGTCAAAGCATGAATGTCTTTAACACAACCCTCACTATAGGTATAACTACTGCTGCACCCCAATCCAGACAGATTCAGCCTCTAGTTATGTTTTGCTTTTATGCCCAATGGTGTAAGTTCTGTGCACTGACAAGACATAGACTTCCCACTGTATAGGGTGGAAAGAAGGAATTTAGTGCTAACACCCAGTGCTTGGTGGGTTCTGGGTTCCATTCCCAGCTGTTCCACTGACTCTGTGTGAGCTTTGGTAAGTCCTCTTGCCCCTCTAAAGCCAGGGCAAATAATATTTCTGTGCTTCATAAAGGCGTTAACAACCAGCACAAATCTAAGCTCAGACATGGAAATGAAAACAAACCAGTGTGTGCACAGGCCCAATGTCTGACTCTACAATAACAAAGCAGCATGGGCAGCACCCAAAGACAATATAAACTAAACAAGTCATGTACAGAAGAAATAACATTGTGCAAGACCAAAAAAATTAAAACAGTACTGACACCCAGGGTGGACACAGTCCAGTTTCAAGAGAGAGGTGGGACAACAACCTCACATACCACACTCTTGTTAATACTTCCCAGAATGACAGTAGCATTTTTGTGACTGCGTCACATTGTTGACTCGCATTCAATTTGTGATCCTGTGATGCTCTTGGTACAACAGATTGGAAATCCAGCACTTTAACCGCTTGGTCACTTTATCAGCCAAAGGGCCCTTTCCACCAGCTGTGCTTGGTCAGCCAGCCAGGCACCCAGGCCAGGCACCCAAGACAGGTAGAGCAGACATAGCAGAGAGGTCTGCAAAGAGACCAGTGGTGTAAGCGGTTTCGTGCTTAATTCTCATTATTTTTAAACTGGGTTTTGAGTCCTACCTGGTGTAGGAAGTGCTGTGGCACCCAATTTGTAGTTCTTCTTTTGGTGACCGTATGGCTTTGTTGGGTGAAGGGGTGCAGAAGAATGACCAAGCAGCTGCCTCCACAAAAGAAGTGACAGCCCACAACTAACAGGGACAGCAGCACATAATAGATTAGTAGTCTAGAGCCTTAACCACTCAGCGATCTCGCATGATCTGGCTATGGGCTTGGTATGCCTGCAGGCCAGCCCTATGTTTCCTTCTATACAGTCACTTGGGTGCCTGGTCTCAGCTGACAAAATGACAACTCATGGAAAGATACTCCAGTAGATAAGATGGTGGCTGAGGAGCTAATGGTTGATCCTTTGTATTAGACATGGGTGAGTTTGAATCCACCTCTGTTGCTAGCCAGCCTTTCCTTTGGCAGTGGTGGCCACTGGCTCTTTCCTCTTCAGGCCTTAGCTACCCCAGCATCCCTTACCAGAAAAATAAAATTGTTGTACCGTGTAGGTCTCAGGATAGCAGAGTCGTGTGGCTGAAAGTGTCTCTCTCTCTCCAGCCAGAGAAGTTGGTCCAACAGAAGGTTTGACCTCACCCATCTTGTCTGTTTGATAAAAACAGACACACCCAACAAACCTGGTCCCCCAGTCCCTGGTAGCTGGACTCCAGATCAGCTCACAAAGGTGAGAATTTTGCCTGGTGTCTCTCCAGTGCTGGCAGCTCAGCAGGCAGAGCCCGTCTCTTCCCCACGCTCGCTCAGGCGTCTGGCCACAGCTGAGCAATGCCAGTGTAACTCCGTGTTTGCATTTCAGAGGCGCGATGGCGTCACTGGGAGCAAACAGTCAGAAACTACGTGGCCCTTTGCTCTGTGGGCTGGAGACTTGCTGGAGCCTGGTGGGGCCCTGCTGGGACAGGCCAAACCCGCTAGCCCTGGGTGCGGCGAGCTTGGGGATGGGCGGAGCCACCTGCAGCGACTTGGGAACTGCCTGTGGGGAGGGCCTGGCGAGCAGAGTCAGTGATGGGACCGTCAGGGAACACCCAACTGCCACCTGGGGAGATGGGAGCCCAACTGTCACCTGGGGGAGGATCTCAATGGCTGGGGAGGGGTCAGGAAAAGCCCTCCAGATAAGCAGAGGTCAGTGGGGATGGAGGAGGGGATGGGGTTGGGCAGAAGGAAGGGAAGGTAGAAATGAGGAGGGGAGGAGAAGGAAAGGGGTGGAAATGGCAGGAGGAGAACAGGGGATGGAAACAGGATGAGGATGGGAGATTAGCAAGATAAAAGCAGTGTATGTGGTGGGGCCCAGACAGGGCCTGGGAGCCCTTTTTGTCTCTGAGGACCCAGGGTCTCCATGAATGTAAGAGCATAATAGGTGTAGCGCCCTCTCTCCACCTGGTTACCTTCTGTGTGCCAATCTGCTTACAGGTTTTGATGGACAGGTCTGGGTTCTTCTGGATCCTGCCATTCACTCCAGCAGGAGTGTATCTTCCTTATTTTTCCTATGAATTTATTTGGCGGTGCCTCCACGCCCCCGCTCCTTCCTCCAATCACAGGGTAACCTACTTACTTACAGATACACCTGTACCCCGAGATAACGCTGTCCTCAGGAGCCAAAATCTTACCACATTATAGGTGAAAGCGGCATTATATCAGACTTGCTTTGATCCACCAGAGTGCAGGCCCGCCCCTCCAGAGCACTGTTTACCATGTTATATCAAATTCATGTTATATTGGGTCACGTTATATTGTGGTAGAGTTTAGTTGGAACTTCCAGAAATAACACAAATACATACAATATATTCAACACAATAATTATATTAAACAGAGACAAATATACATAACAGGGTAAAACACTGCTTTAGGGTCACCAGTGCCCATGCTGATAATACCCATGACTTTCCCCAGTCAGGACCTGATGTAACAAATGTATGATTAATTGTCCCATTGGGTTGCATGCTTTGTTGGGGCCCTTGATGACCTATGAACACACAATTCTTTTTCTGCAGTGTGTCTGACAAAGTGGAGTATTCACCCACAAAGCCTATGCTCCAATACATCTGTTAGTGTATAAGGTGCCACAGGACTCTTTGTTGCTTTTTACAGATCAAGACCAACACAGCAACCTTTCTGATATTTTCTGCAGTGGTTTAGCAGTGTGGCTGACTGGGTTCAGTACACCCCAATGGACTCAGAAGTGGGAGAAGGTGGTAAATCCCTCCACAGGTTTAATATGCAGCAGGTTATAAAAACTCCAAACCCTCATTTCCTGGCTTGAGGACACAGTTCGGGGAGTAGGGTGTCCCCAAAACAAATTCTCTGACTGACTGACTGACTGACTAAAGATGACTCGGTCACTGCAGAGGGGCTGATCTCTGCTGGCAGGGATCCTCTTCAGGCAAGAGTCAGGCTGCTTTGGTCCCAGGATTTCCCCTCACCAAACTGGGGTGCAGGGCTCAAGGTGCAGGTTACACAACTATACTAACATCCAAACTGTTGTCTCCCAGCCCAGCATCCAGAAACACACAGGCAGCAGCTCTGAACTAGCAGCCAGAACAGAGCTGACCATGTGGTGACTGGTCTCACCTTAGGAGCTGGGAGGTGAACTCAGCCTGGGAGTTTCCCAGCAAAACTCTACAAACTGGTGTAACCCCTCTGCCCCTCTGAGTTGGCAGCAACAACGGCCGGGCTCAGTATCCAGGGGTTTTGTTTCAATAACACAGTGGAAAACCGGCTTGAGCCCCCACCCAGTGACCTGGGACAATTACATACCACCCCCCGGGTGCCTCTAGGAGGCAATACTTCCCCTCTCGCAAGCATGGAGTCTGGGTGTAGCAAAACCCTTTTAATAAAGGAGGAAACAATGTGGCATTATGCTGAGAAACACCACAACAGGATTCATAACACAAACCATGAGCAAAGACCCACCCCAAGTAAGTTTGGCATTATCTTTTTCCTCTCAGGATCTTAAGTCCAACCACCCAAAGATCACCCCAAAGTCCCAAGTCTCTTAGATCCAGCAACCTAAAAATCATCCAAAAGTCCAACAACCCAAAGTCTCTGTCCCTGGTCAGTGCAGTCCCAGAGTTCAAAGTTTATCTGCAGAGTTTTACCCCAGCCTGGGTGGAAATGGGGATGAGGAGGTGCACGGGGTGTTAAGGGGCACCTTATGTGGTCTGAGGCTGACTGCCCCACCTCTCCCATGAGGTTCTGCTGCAGCTTTCACCACAAACTGCTCTGCTCTATCAGCCACTCCAGTTCACCCAGCTGCCCATGAGCCGCTCCAACTGCCCCTGCAAACTGCTCCAGCTCAGTGCCACTCATTGTTCTGTGGGCATCTCTGACAACTGCTCTGCTCAGCCACTTAGCAATAGATCTTCAGGCTCCCCACTAGTTAACACAACACTCAGTGAGCTCAGCTTAGCTCAGCAGTTTTAGCTCTTTAATGATTTCAGCACTTAGTGATGTCTGCTTGTAGTAGGGGAGCCCCAGTGCTGGTACACCACTGTCCCAAAGTGAATCCAGCTCAGCGCTCTGTAACTAGACTCTTAAGGGACTCAAAATTATCTCTGCTATTCAACAGTGGAGAGAAGCAGTAACCATGCCTCAAAGAAACCCACACCCTCAGCTATACATACCTTCCCCCAACCTCTCTCAATTCACTGGCTTTTGGAACCCATGTCCCTTGTCTAGTGAGTGCTACTCAGTTGATGGTGAGTCCCTCTGTCATAAAACAGTTCCATTGACCTTGATTCACATAATCAGGGTAACAACACTTTATTCTTCCTGCCCCAATAACAGAGAAACTGGGATCCACAGCAGCCAAGTGACCATTTAGGGCTGCTGTGGGTTCATGCTGGGGAAGCAGGAGTGGGTGTGCCTGTCTCAAACAAGACCAGCCCCTGAAGTTCTTTCCCACACTTGCCACAATTCACTATCAGATGTCAGGGTAGAGCTCATCCTGACTCTGCTTACACTGGGAATCATCAGCGGAGAAAGACAAGCCAAGCTGAGGAATCTTGCTTTCAGGTCCCTAGAAGCCAGTTTTCAGGGACCAGCATGTAGGCCTGGGACTTCCCAGCTCCCCACACAACCAGTCCTGCCCTTGCTGGCTGGCTCAGACTGACTCAAAAATGGCTTCTCTCCTTTCCTGAACTCCCTGGGAGGGCTTCTCACTCCTATTGGTTGCCAGGCAGACTCTGAGTTTGCCTTGGCTCCCCCTCCCTCCCAGGGACAGTGTGCCTCTCCTGAGCTGCCAGCAGACAGGGCTCCAGGAATCTAGGTAATCTTACATAGAGCCCTGTCTTTCCCAGCTTCTCCCATAGTAGGGCAGGATCTGCTGATGGGGGGCAGCTGTGGCAGGAGATCCCTCATGTCACATGGGATCTGCTGGGACCCCCCAAGTGACTGAGGCCAGGGGAAGCCACTGGAAGCCTTGTGGCATAGGACCCCCCATACCTCACACTGTCTTCAGGTGACCCCACCTGGAGGCTACAGGGCACATCTCGGAGCCAAGTGATCACTTGAGGTCAGTCTCAGGGGTTTCATCCATTTCCGATGGGTGTGTTTTGAAGATGCCAGAGGTGGGTTTACAAGCTTCTGCAGTGTTGCTGCATCTGTGTGTTATTGCAGGTCACTTGCAGGTGGATCTGGGTTTTGGTCTGGCAGGAAACTGAGAAATCAGAGCAGGTATTTGAGACAGTTCGAGATGTGTTTGAAATTTGTTAGTAAATTGGAAAAGTCTGTTTCAGGTTGTTGAAAATGTTTCATTCAGGGCAGCTTCTGAAAAGTGCCGGCCCCTCCCAACCTTTGCCCTGGGGTTCAATATTTTGCCTTGGTTGTGGGAGACCGACTTTGGAGTGTTTTGAACTCAGCATTTAATCAGGAATTGAACAAATTAGTGAAAATCCAGAGAACAACAAAAAACTGATCAAAGCTTTAGAAAACTTCACTTATGCAGAAAGGTTAAAAACTTAGCATGTTAAGGCTTGAGAAAAAAGATCGAAGGGAACCTGGTAACCATCTTCGAATCTGTTAAGGACTGTTATACAGAAGATGGTGATCAATTGTTCTCAGTGCCCTCTAAACATAGGACAAGAAGTAATGGGCTTCATCTGCAGCAAGGGAGGTTTAGGCTCCATAGTAGGAAAAGCTTTCTAATGATCAGGGTAGTTAAGCTCTGGAATAGGCTTCCAAGGGGAGAAGGAGGAATCCCCTCATCAGAGATTATTAAGAACACGTAGGACAAACCCCCTGTCAGGGATGGTCTAGGTTATGATCCTGCCTCAGTGCAGGGGCTGGACTTGATGACTTCTTCAGGTCCCTTCCAGCCTGACATGTCTATGATTGTACGATTACCACCTGTAGTTTGTGTTGCTAAGTGCTGCTGGTGCTGCAGCATTGGTAATGCTGCTAGTGCTGCTGTTCTCAGAACTCCGACATCAGCTGCACTAGCAGACAGTGCAGTGTGTTGATACAGGAAACCTCATATTACTACAAAGAAAGACCCCAGGCTCGGTTCAGTGGCAAAGGTGCTCGGCCAGATTTATTGTTGACAAAGCACAGTCCTAGTGAGGAGCTACAGATACACTACAGATACACAGATACACTAATTATCTTGTCATCTCCTCCTTATCCTTTAGGAGCGGTCAGTGAGTTCCTGTACCATCTCTTAAGTCTGTATTTATGGTGTTACTTGAGAACTCTGTGTGTCCTTGTACCATCCTCTCACATGAGCTTACTTGGTTAGCCAATACCCAGTGTGTTACTATCAGGGGCGGCTCTACAAATCAAGCTGCCCCAAGCAGCGTGGGCAGGCGCTGCGCCCTTCCCATCCCAGTCCCGCGGCGGGTCCCTCTTCCAGCGGCTCCGGCATCCTGGGGAGGCGGCATTTAACTCAGTGGAGCTCCCGCCGGCATCGCGGAGCCGGGCGAAGCGGACCTGCGCAGTCATGCCTGCGGGAGCTCAACGAGCCGCGGGAAGGCGGGACCACGCGAGCGCCTCGGCATGACTCAGATCGCTCGTCCCGGGCTCCGGTGGACCTGCCGCAGGCATGCCGGCGGGAGCTCCACCGGGGCCAAATGTCGCCCTCCCCAGGATGCCGCCCCAAGCGGGCGCTTGGCCCGCTGGTGCCTAGAGCCGCCCCTGGTTACTATTCTCCCAAGACCAGCTCTACTTCTGTTCACAACCTTTGCTTCATACTGTTAGTTATGCCTAGAGCTCCAGCATAGCCTGCACCCACAGCCCCACACTCATCACAGAGGCCTTCAGGCTAATGTACATTAACCTCTAGGACATTCCAGGGAGTCATGTGGACACAGGGCAGAACAGAACATTGACAGATTCCACCTGCAACCAGTGAGGGCTTAAGAATGGTGCACTCTGGAGCAGGGCAGAACATGGATTTTTTTTTCCCCTGTGGAAAATTTCATAGAACTTTTCATCAAAAAATTGAAAATGTGAAAATTGGGAGGGAAATATTTGGTTTTGGCAAATGGAAACTGAATTATTTCAGTTGAAAACTCCCAAAAGCCAAAATATTTGGGGGCTTTTCATTTTCCAATGAAAAATCAAAACTCTTCAGAAAAAGCACAGACTTCCACAAATTAATTAATAAGAAAAAATTAAAAAATCATTCAGTCAAAATCTAATTTTCCATTGAGAAAGGTCTTGATGTACAATTCTCAGCAGGCCCTGCTGCAGGCATCATTACGAATGTGTTGTTTCTTCAGTACCATTGGTGGGCTGGTGCTGTACAGGTAGGTTTCATACAGCACAATCCCTGTCCTGACAATCTGCTGTGGGTTGTATTCTTCACTGGAGTGTTAAACTTCCCAGTGTCTTTTGTTACAGTGTAACCTAGGATTGTCAGTGGCCTTGCCTAGCTGCCCAGTCAGTCTGTCAATGGCAGGCCGTACACACCGGATCTGCACACTCCACTGAGCTTTCTGAAATCTCTGCCGAGATCAACAGCTCCATCTGGTCCCTCTCCCCCATTCACCATTAGGTGGCTCAGCTACCCTAGATCAAGCATCTTCTTCCCCTCCTCAGTCAGACTCTGGATCATTGTATCTGGTACCTATTGTGCTTTAGTCTCAGAAGAGTCCCACCCAGCCTTTAAGGGCTGTCTCATACCAGAACCTAAAGTCCACACCCCCAACTCTGAGGAAGGTCAGATTAGGAACCACACCTGGAGCTAAATCTCATGGCCCATCTCCAGTTGCTCTGTCCAAGTCCAGCATCTCCCTTTACCCTGGTCCTATCTTTAGCTGATCAGCCACAGCCACCTTAGTGTTTAGAAATGGGAGCCGGTTTGGAGTCGTTAAACCAGAGGATGTCTCTTTCTACCAGATGTGCTCTAGCTCAGCTAGAGTGAGCAGCTCAAATCAAGGGATCCCTGGGGAGGCTCTGAGCCTGGGCTATGTAGATGTTCTGACTAGATGGTCACATTGGTCCCTTCTGGCCTTTAAATAAACTCCCTGAAAACCTCATGAGAACAGACTAAAGCGGGGAGGGAGGCAGGTTAATGTGTGAGGACAAAATAACATTGTGTGAGCATCTTATTTAATCCCACATCTCAGCGTATGATACACCCCCACCTCGCTGGGCTGCTAACTCAGTCAGGCCGGGGAGAGCTAGCTCAGGCTAGGCATGAGAAGATGCTCAGGGTGCTGTCAGCTCGTCCTGTGGTTCCCTCCCTCTGCAGCTGCACAGGCAGCTGGGCTGTGTGTGCAGATAGTTGAGGCAGGAGCCCCAGCTCACAGCAGTGACTATCCTCTCTCTTCCTTCTTCTGGCAGCAGCCTGTCGCTCTCTAGTCCTGCAGCATCTGGCTCCATCCATAGGGCTGGAGAGATGGGTCTAATTCTGCCCAGGCTGCCTGAGGTTTGGGCCAGGGAGAGAGAAGGGAAGCAGGACCTAGCTCAGAAACAAAAGAGGATGGGACCTACTGTGAGATAAATTAAACCATCTGCAGCAGATTTACCAGCTTGTGTCTCTCATGCTTTCCATATTTTCCAGTCCCATTCAGGCTCTTTTCCTCTTTGGGTGAAAAAGCCCAGGGTCGTAGCTTCAGGCAGTTATGACTCTAGTTGTATCATCCAGGCCATTGGGAGGAATGGGGGCTGCAGGGAGAAGTACAATCTTGTGGCTAGAGCAGTGGACCATGAGCCCTTGGTTCAATCCCTCACTCATGTGAACTCCTGTATGTCCTGGGCTCAGTCACTTGGGCTTGCTCTGTGCCTCAGTTTCCCCATCTGTGAAATGAGGTGAGCTTCAGAAGTGTCTGAGGATAAACCCATTAATAATTGTGAAAGACTCAGATACTCCAGTGACAGGGGATGTACAGGAGAGCATTGATGGGAAGGGCTGTTCATCCCAGGGCTTCTACTCCATACACAGAGAATTTTACAACTATAGCTTTTCTGGTATAACTCCCACGGGGTCAGAGTCTTTGTCAGGTTTAGTCACAGATTCTAAGATCAGAAGGACCACTGGGATCATCTAGTCTGACCTCCTGTATAACACAAGACAGAGAACTGCCCCCAAATAATTCCTGTTTGAATTAGAGCATCTCTTTGAGAAAAACATCAGCAGTTGCTAAAAATTGCCAGTGATGGGCAAGCCACCACAAAACCCGTGATACGTATTTTCCCATAGTAAATTATCCTCACTATTAAAAATGTACACCTTATAGTTTGTATTGCTTTCAAAACAAGATAAAATGTAAACCAGAAAAGGGCTCTCTTATACACAGAACATGCAGATATGCACACCAAAACTTATATTGGTGCCAAATGGAGAGAATTATAATTCACCACTTCCCCACCAACACTGATCTGAGATACTTTCCTGCATGAAGTACCATAGCGGTAAGGACTGAGTTTCATGGGCAGGTGCTGGAGTCAGAGTCCATCTGCTTTGGGAACATGTCAGGAGTGCCCACAGCTTTCACACAGCTGCCTCTGTGCCTCAGCAGGAAATGACAAATGTTCACCCTGCAGGGAAGTTTGAGGCAGCTGAGAACTGGACTGGCCGCTCAGCATCCAGCGCCAGTGTGGTTGTGCCAGAGGGCTTTATCACAAAATCCCCATCACAACTCGCACCCATTGCCCTTGATTGCAGTCTCACGGAGGGCCAGAGCTAGAATGGGTCGTGGGGGCGCAGCCCCTCGTACTCCTACAGCTGGTCTCAAGACAGATTCTGCACATGAGCAATTGGCACAAGCACTTCCTGGTCACACCGTCCAAGAATGGTCGATAATTTGGGAGCCCAGCGTGAGACAGTTTAGGAGTGACAGACAGACTGCGTTGAGCCCCCACCTGCTAAATCAGCCCCTTTAAGATGGCCCCAAATTCACTAATCGTTTTAGGAAGTCTTGGTCTTTCTGCTTAACCATGTGATAAATCAAGCATGGTATTTAAAAACATCCCCATATACATGCTTTGTGTGTGTGTGTGTGTGTGTGTGTCTCTCTATCCCCATACATAGCCATCTATCTATATATCGATCTATCAATCAATAGCTCTCTCTATCCTGGGCTCTATGCAGATGACTCCTTCAAGTCTTTGTTAAATCACTAGCCTGAGAGGGCCCTGATCATTTCTTCCCGTGTGGAGCTGTTTGCTCCTTTCAGGGTCTGTGTGAATGAGGCAGCTGCAGGATGCTGTGCAGCGGGAGCATTTCTTTATGCACATGTTCTTGCTTCACATATCAGCTGTGTGTTGGAAGCTCTGCTGCGGATGCAGGGATTGAGTTCCTCTTCTTCACATCCTGCTATGTGCTGTGCATGGTCCTGTCATCAACCTCCCTTCACCCACCCATGGTGAGACTTTCCCTATTCCTAGTTCCAGTCTGGGTTGGGGTCACTCCAAGTGAAAGCTCCTGAGACCATTTCTCTGTCACAAGAGTCAACCGACCGCTTACACAGTGGCCTGATCCCAAGGCCAGTGAGGTCAGTGGAGTCTTTCCATAATAGACACCAAGGAGCTTTGCATGTAGACCCTTTCTGGGCAGCATTGTCTGAGCTAGAAGCCCGAGGGCCCAGCTGCCATCCAAAGGTACCCAGCAGCTCAGCCTGACCCACACAGCCCTGGGGAGTCACTCTGGATGGAACCACCACAATGCAGTAATCTCCAAAGTGAGAGTTTTTGTCCAAATATTTTCCATTATTTCCAAAGATTTCATTTTTTCAAAGAAAACATTAAAACTGTTTGGTGTGAGGTGAAGTTCTAAAATGAAACTGGAAAATGAAAAGAAAAAAATGAAAATTTACATAAAAAAACTTTTTTGGATAATTTTTTATAAAGTTTCAGCTTTTGGATTCCCCTCCTCCATTTTCACCATTTTGCCACCAAGAAGGTGGAAAAAACAGCAAATATTACTAAAAATATTTTTACAAAGGATTTAGAAATAGTATTATATTTTAAAAAGAGGCCAAAACATATTTACCTTTTTCACGCTGCTGTTTTCTGGGCACTGCTTATAACAGGTAGTCTCAACCTGTGCTCCACTGACCCTTACCTGAGCTATGCTGAGTGATCCCTCAAGCATCTGAACTACCCCAAACATCCCCTGTCCAGCTGCTCTGCCAGAAACTGACTCCATCCCAGTGGAGAAATGTGCCCAGCCACCACCCCAGGACAATCCTGCATCAATCTCCATCAATGAAAAGTTGCTCTGCAAAACTGCTCTGCCTTGTACTCCCTGACAGATTTCCCTCGCTGGCCCTCAGATATTTGGCTTCCTGCAGAGGTGGTAATGTCTGTTAAAAGAGCTCCCTCATGTTTCTTTGGCCTTTGCTCTGGTTCCTCCACTTGCTTAGTCACACTGATCTAGGCTCCCCACCTCCTCAGAGAGGGTCACTTCTGGAGAAGCTCTTTCTCCAACTGCCTTGTGTTCTTCCCCTGACCCCGGCAGTGGGGAGGTGATCCAGAGGAACCAGGGTAGGAGAAAGGGACCTTCTGCCCGTCTCTCAGCTTGGGACAGCCGGACTCCTCAGAAACCCAGAATGAGAGGAAGAGAAGGAAGTCATGGCAGACTCTGTAGAAGTGGCTGGAGCTGGATGTGGAGGATGGGGCGGGTGGGAAAGACTAAGGAGATGGGAAGCTAGTGCAGAACTGTGATTGCTGTTCTCTGGCGGTGAGAATTCACCTCTGTGCAGGGGTCCTACACAGCCCCATGTTATGTCCAACTCAAACCCAGAGGTGAATTTCCCCTGGGGAAGCTGGAGTCCTTCTCCTCATGGACATTTGGAGAAAAGAAATTAGCAAGATTCAGACTCATCCAACATCCCAGGCCCCACAATGCCCAGTGACCTTTCCTCCTGGCCCAGCTGTGCCTTTAACCAGGGGCTGTCTCGGTCCTGGGCAGCAGTGAGATGGGACAGGAGGTGTTTCCTCAGTGATATGTTTAGACTCAAACAGAAGCCAAACCCAGGCCCTTTCGGTTCTCAATTTGCAGGCCTAAATAGAGACAGCTGTAATGGCAGAACAGAGAAGGGGGCGGTGCAGGGTAGGAGAGCAGGGCAGTGATTAATATCAGACCTGAGGAGGACAGAGCAGGTTGGAGAGAGAGGCTGAAACGTGTACTGCCTGAGCGCTGCAGACTCCAGGAGTGCCTGGCAACGGGAAGAGGAGCTGGGTGGAGACTCCAGCCCTGGGGGCAAGTGGGGCAGATCAGAGCAGAGAGGGCCAGAGCTTCCTTCCGAGAGTCAGACAGGGCAGAGGGCAGGTGGGAGCAGGGGGCGACTGTGGATTGTCCTCTGATCTCAGGAGAAAGAAGCTGCTGGGTTGTTTCCCATCCCTGTTCAGTTTCCTCCCGGTGCCCGATGGTCTGTCTCTCTGTCTGCCTTGCTGCCCGGTAGTATGCGGGAACCTAAGCTAAGTCGTAGCAAGTTGGAAGAGAGCAAAACTGAGCAGCCTGGCCTGAACGGCCAGCAACTCCCGTTTAGTGGGAGAGAAATGGGAACCAGTGTAAACACCGAGTGTAGGCTGCTGGGCCAGGTCGGTGTCGTTCCACTGGAGTCAGGCGGTTTCACCAGCTGAGGATCTGGCCCTCGAGAGCTGAAGGAAGCGGTTCCCAGCTCAGCCAAGGTCTGCGTGCCATGCCCCAAGATCTAACATCTTGCCTGGTTTTGCTTCTTTGCAAAACACAAATCAGCAATTTTTCCTATTAAGGCAGTTTTTGTCTCTGAAGAGGACCTCAGAAAGGAGAGATTTTATCTCCAGCACTAACCGCCTGGCACCTTTCTGTTCCCAGCGCTGAGTTCCAGCAGCCAGGAATATGTTCAGTACCGGTGAGTCCATCTGTCTTTCTGTCCCCATTCTGGGCATTTACCCTGTTTTCCAGGCCTCAGCCACCACCTTTGGCTGCTCCCTGCTCACTGTGGTGTCAGCAGCAATGGCCCGGGAAGGTGCGCGGGGCTGTGTGGGATTCGGCAGGGATCTGACCAGCCTCCCTGTCCCATTGCCTCTCAGCTCTGGTCTGATAGGGGGCTGGTGTGACATGGGTGACACGTAGGGTGACACATGAGTGACACATGGGTGAAACATGGGTCCACAACCCATCCACCCTCAGGTCACATAGCTCTGGTGGCTTGAGAACACCGCCAGCTCTGGCCCCAAGGATTTACCTTCCCCCTTATCATCCCAGCCCTTCATGGCCGCAGGTTCTCATGCAGCTCACCCCATGGACTCAGCCTGCTGCTTGTCCATAAATGTCAGCCGCACTGCTACAATAGTCAGCAGGTGGAATTCGAAAGTATGTGAAGGACCATTTTACTCGACCAGGCTGAGCTCCCCATATGACCCGGGCAGAGAGCCGCACCCAGTGACCCTGCACCCAGTGCAGCAGGGGCTGGCTGAGTTGCTTCTTTGCTGGCTGCCTGGGCAAGGCAGCAGCAAGGGGTGGGACAGAAAGCCAAAGCGCCACCACACGGGACTGAAGCCAAAGCCTGATCAACTTAGCTTTGTGGTGCTCTCTTTGGTGTGGGGCCCTGGGCAAATGCCCGGCTTGCTACCCCCAGGGGCGGCTCTAGGGATTTTGGCACCCCAAGCATGGCAGGCAGGCTGCCTCCGGCGGTTTGCCTGCGGAGGGTCCGCTGGTCCTGTGGCTTTGGCGGACTCTGCAGGCAACCCGCCGGAGGCAGCCTGCCTGCTGCCCTTGCGGCGCCGGCAGAGTGCCCCCTGCGGCTTGCCGCCCCAAGCACGTGCTTGGCATGCTGGGGCCTGGAGCCACCCCTGGCTACCCCCTAACTCTGGCCCTGGCTTTTATATACAGAAAAACAGTTGTCGTGGTACAGCTGGGTCATGGAGTTTTTATAGCATGTTGTGGGATGGAGCAGGGGCTCAGAAAGAAGAAGGTTGAGAACCTCTGCCCTAGACAGCCCTCAATGGCCAGGGGCCGGTCTTGCTGAGGGGTCGCCTCTCTCCCAGCCGTACTGCTCCAGCTATGTCAGCCGGGTGCCCACGTCAGGGCCCTTTGTTCTAGGAGAGTGTGCAGTGCCAGACAATTGGAGCCCAGCCCACTGAGCCTCCAAGCCCTTCCACAACCCAAATGATCCCACTGGTCACCAGAGAGAGTTCATCTCCCATCTGCCCAGTTGAGCTGTAATCAGACCCTCCAACCACGATGTGGCACAGACCCATCTGCCATTTGCATCCTGTCCCACCAACAGTGCTGGGCGCCACCAACGCCCCACTGATAGTGTTGACCCATTCCCCTTCCCAGGCACTCTCCGTGGCCCCATCCTCTACCTGAGCTAGACGTCTGCCCAGCCAGGGGACTCCATGCGGCCCAGTGTTCGCGGCTGTCCCAGCCCTGGCCACCCGCATCATTCTCTGCAAGGACGGGAGGAGGTTTCATCCCAGCGGTTCAGAGGAGAAGGTCACTCACAACCAGGACCACATGTGGTGTCCAGGAACAGTTCCTGGGAGCACTCCTGCGAGTACCTAGATCAAGGACAGCGAGCAACCAGGTGGATCAGATTCCAGCTCAGCCCTGCCTGTGCAACTCCAGCATCACAGGTGGGGTGATGGCAGAGTGAGAATGATTAACAAATAATAATCCCTGAAATCTAAATATGAATTTCTTATCAAAATCTGAAAAAAATTATCACAAAACATCTTTTCAAAATTTGACACAGGAACCCCCACCCCACTCCCCATTTTAACCCCTCAGCTCAGACAGCTCAACACAGGCAGGGGTCAGGGACATCATAGAAATGTCTGGCTGGAAGGGACCTCAAGATGTCATCAAGTCCAGCCCCCTGCACTGAGGCAGGACCAAGTGAAGCTGGACCATCCCTGCCAGGAGTTTGTCCAATCTGTTTTGAAAAGCCTCCAATGACAGGTATTCCACAACCTCCCTTGGAAGCCTATTCCAGAGCTTCACTAGCCCTATAGTTAGAAAGTTTTTTCTACTGTCTAA